>NC_048597.1:60461158-60761158 GCF_003668045.3 Cricetulus griseus | reverse complement strand
CCTTACAGAGTAGTATTGTTCAGACACACATATCTCACACATTTCAGGCAACCTCAGGTGTCCTCAGCTATCACTCATCTTGGGCTGGGGGGGGGGTGTCTTTCTCTCATGAGCCTGAGACTCTCTAAGTAAGTTAGGCTGACTGGACAACAAACACCAGGCATCTACCTGCCTCCACTTCCACACTTGTTTCAAAGCACAGATACCGATTTGTGGGTCCTGAGGAGAGCAGAAAGTCTTCTATGAATAGACAAGTGATGCCCTAAAACACACAGCCAGCCAAAGGTAGGTGCTGCATGATGTTAAGTAAACCACAGTGAGCATCATGCCAGGCAAATTAACCAACTGTGTTCCAAATCCAAGCTGTGCATTGGATTAGTGTGGTGTTTCCTCTAACCCTAAACTAAAGAACTTCAGTTTGGGGATTTTATGGGCCTGAATTCCAGGCATAGTCTTGACATTGTCCAATTGTGTGATCTGGGATAATTTCTCAGAGTTACATTTTATTACCTGAATATTGGCTATATTTCTTATGTATTGCCTCTGTTACATGTTGAAGTGGTACCTATCCTCAGGTCGTTATGCTGGTTAGAGTAAATAACACACAAGGTGTACCAAGTGGAGACTGGTATGTGAAAAATAAGAAAAAATAGTAATTAATATCTTCCTGGATACTATTGTAAATATCTCCAACCACCAGTTCTAGCAGAAGGATACAAGTGATTTTTATGCTTTATTCATTAACTAAACTGTTAGCCAGACATAGATGAACCCCGAGGATTTGCACTACTTAAACATAGACAAAGAAACAAACAAGCAAACAAATAATATATATAAGGAACAGTAAGAACTATAGTTGTTGGAATGAGATGTCTCCCACGATATTTGATCTCTGTTTCTGGAGATTTGATCAAGAATGCCAGGGTTCATCCCAAGTTGATAGCTCATCAGTATTGTCCCATGCTGGCTTTAGAACCATGAAGGATATACAAGTGATGGGATGTGGAATCTTTCTCTTCACTTTCAGGGAGCTGCTGATCCCGGAGTCAAGGCAAGGGAATCATTGGATGGAGGCCCTGAGCGGTCATTGTGTGTAACCCTGAAAGTGAAGCTTGAGTTGCCTTGAATGTCAGAGGCATCAGAACCACTAGAAATCTGCCAACCAGAGCTGCAAACAAGGAGTAGCACCAGCCCAAGAAGGAAGTACAGGACTTAGAGTATGCCCTGATGGATTTCTGTCTTGCTGTGATCCAGTATTTCCTCGATATGCTCTGGTTCCCTCTCTTTGAAGTGGTGAGGTATATTCTATGCCAGTATATGTTGGAAATATGTATTTTGATTTTTGATATTACAGGTGGTTATAGCTAAAAGATTGATCTGAGTCTCAGAAGAGATTTCGGACTTTTAAACAGTATTGAGACTGTGAAAGATTAGGGGGACTTTTGAAGTTGGTCCAAAAGCATTTTACATTATGACCATGAGACTATGAGTACAAAGGACTGGAATGTGGATTTGAATGAGATGTTCCCCTCCAGTCTCAGGCATTTGGATACTTGGTTGTCAGTTTGTGTTGTGTTTGGAGATGATAATGGAATATGACTTTGCTAGACGAAGTATATCACTGCGGGTGGGTTCTGATGTTTCAAATGACCTAGGCCATTTCAACTCAGCTCGTTCAGCCTCTTGGTGTGGCTGGGATGTGCATTCTTAGCAATCTCTCTAGTCTCCTGCTACCTGCTATCTCTACTCTACCATCATGAATGCCAACACTCTGGAACTCGGAGTCCCAAATAAACATTTCCTTCTCTATGTTTCATTGGCCATGGTGTTTTATCACCATCATAGAACACTAATAAATGTACTTCTAAAAATATAGTATCGAGCTGGACATCGTAGGACACACCTGTAATTCCTGAAGTCAAAAGGTAGAGGCAGAAGGATCAAGAGTTCAAGACCAGGCTGGGATGAATGGAAGGGTTTATACCATTTTCAACAACATGGGGAGAACTTCTCTCAGGCAAACAAAACAAAAAATGAAAACATAAAGCATTAGGCATATTGCCATTCCAGAAAAGCAAAACTATGGAAATAGAAGGAAGATTAATTGTTGCCAGAGATGGGGGTGGGGAATGACTTAAAAACATGGGGGAGCTTTTGAGCACAGCAGTCAAGCTATTATGAGACACTATATACACTTGGCAAAGTCTGCTGAACTCTTAGACTATGCTGCACCAAAAAAAAAAAAAAGCCTTGGTGCACACCATGTCCTTCTGTGATACTGTTGTGTGATGTGGGCTCATCAATTGTAAGAGACATGCCATTCTGGTGGGAATGTTAATGGTGGGGAAGGTCCATAACATGGAGTGGAACAAATTTGCACTTTCTGATTAGTTTTGCTATAAACTCAAAGCTGATCTATAAATTAAGCACATTATAAGAAATATGACAGCATAAAAGACATAGATAGTGCAGGTTAGGATGAGGCTACTGAGGGTAAAAAATTACCAAGTAAGTTCCCTCTGAGATGCTGGTATCCGTGCAAAACTTACATCACAAGAAAGGGCCAATTACTGATCTTTTCCTTCACATTGGATGTTGGAGGTGGTACATGTTGTCAGAGCTGGGAAGTAAAGTTGAACTACACTGAAGACATATAATAGTCTGCTCTCCAGGCGTGTAAACTGCCATTGCATGTACAACACAGTTTCAAAAGTGCAAAATTCCAGAAGCTTCATTTTGAGGAGTTATATCCGAGATGCCACTGCATGATGCAGGAAGGACTTAACTTGTGAATGTGTTGCGTTTCTAGTTAGGCCAGTGCTCACTAAGAATTTCCATTTGCTTGGAACAAGCCAACAGGTGTGCCATGGTTATGGCTCTCCTTTTCTCAGTGATCACTAGGAGCCCTATTGGCTGATGTGTTTATGTCAACTTGACACAGGCTAGAGTCATTGAAGAAAAGAAAACATCACTTGAGAAAATACCCCTACCAGATTAGCATATGAGCAAACCTATGGTGCGTTTTCATGAGTAATGATTCATGTAAGAGGGTCCACCTCATTGTGGGTTATGGCACCCCTGGGCAGGTGTTCTTGGCTACTGTATGAAAGCAGGCTGAACAAGCCATGAGGAAAAGCCAATAATCAATATTCCTCCATGGCCTCTGCTTCAGTTCCTGCATCCAGGTTCCTGCCTTGAGTTCCTTTTCTGACTTCCCTGGGTGGTAAACTACAGGCTGTAAGATGAAATAAACCCTTCCCTCCCAAAATTGCTTTAAGTCATAGTGATTTACCACAGTAATATAAACCCTAACTAAGACAGACACCCTATAACACTGGTATAGCCATTTTGTCTGTTACACTAGGAGAAACAAGACTTTAGAGATGAGATGCCCCAGCTTATTAGTCACCAGACTTTAAAAGCCGGGTGTGGCAGTGCACACCTATAATTGTTAAGTCCTTGTGAGACTGAAGTAGGGTGTTGCCACGAGTTTGAGGTGCATATACCAGGCCATTCAAGAATCCATAACCAGACACTGTATGTGGTGGTTTAAATGAGATTGACTCCCATAGGCTCATTATTTACCTACTTTGTTTCTAGTTGGTGAGCTATTTGGAAGGATTAGGAGATCTGGCCTTGTTGGAGGAGGTGTGTCCTTGTTGGAGGAGGTATGCTACTCAGGGAGAGATTTAAGGTTTCAAAAGCCCAGACCAGGCCCAGTATCTGTTGCTCTCTCAGCCTGCTGTTGATGGATGAGCATATAGCACTCATTTACTTGTCCAGCACCATGCCTACCTGCATGCTCCCATGATGAGCATGGACTAAGCCTCTGAAACAGTAAGCAAGCCCCCTATTATTTTTTTCCCTTTGTAAGAGTTGCCTTGGCCATGGTGTCTCTTCAAGGAACAGAACAGTAACTAAGACAAAGTCTCATCACCACCCTCGTGCCCTGAAACAATTGAATCGAGATCTCTATTGCTCTGCTTTTACGTTCACTAGGCCAAGCAGCTTCCAATGAGGTGGAAGCATGCCCCCCGGACACTTCAGTTCTCCCTCTTATTCCAGGGCATACATTGTCTTGTCTTGTTCCAAACACTGTGGTCGATTCTATGGTGATGACAGCAGTATGCTGAGTCAAACCTGTGACTATAAATGTTTACTGTTGGAGCAGAGACTATAGAGACACAGTTTGAGGGAACACGCACACATGTGTTCACAATTTTACCATGCATCTTCTCACGGCTTCTCCAAAGCTTCTAACATGTCCTCTTTGTTGTGGGACTACAAAGTGAGTCACAAGACATTGACAGCTGGACCAAGAGACCCCCTGCTTAGCTACTGCTGGAGAAAAAGTCATACCAAGCCACCATATCTTGCCTGTTTCTGGGAAATCCCCTTGTGTCCAAGAGACTCAATTAGAATACCAAGGGCCAACAGGAAACTGAGGCTTAAAGAAAGACAGAAGGTATACTGTTGGGCACAGTGGAAGAGGAAGTTCGGAGATGTCCAATTTGTGTCTTTACCATGTTGCTCACTAAAGCTACTGGTATGCGGAGCTTCTGCCTCTTTACAGCATGCAGATGGCAGCGACAGAGTGAATCGGGGCTCAATGCCATTACATATGCCTGACACATAGCAAGCTTCCGGAAGAGGCCAAGTTCTTTGTTGGAGTAAAAGGTTTCCATCATTTTCAATTCACTGTTGAAAAAACACATTGATGACTCGTTATTCCAGTGCATGGGTCATTAATTTTATTTAAGATAACGATCTATTTCAAAGTGTCAATTTTGACAGCTATTTTTAAAGATACAAATGCTCTTTGGTGAAAATTTTTGGTCATTGCTTTCCATCTGGATGCTGAGAACAGGAGCAGGTACTATTGGCACAGCACTTACTCTGGGCCATGCTGGTGCTGCCTCCCAGCAAGACTGTGATGGAGCCGTTACTGCCCAACTGTACATAGGAGAAAAGGGTAGCACTATGGAGTCTGTTATAACATGTCCAAGTCACATGATGATAGGTCAAGGCTGCAGCTTAGAACATGGCCCTGTATGCCCACAGCTATGTCTGTTAGAACAAAAGGAGAGTGGCTCAAATTTGACACTTTATAGGGAAGCATATGCCGAGCCTGCTATTTACATTTGTGCAGAACTTACTTCCACGACAGAATTCTCAAAAGCAGTTCAGACTGGGCAAATCCCAGAACAGCCAGCAAATAGAAAAGACTGCAAATGCCTTCCAACCTCCTGAGAAGATGCTCTTACATTCAGAAGCAGATAATTCTGTTACTTCTACTTCACTGTGGAACTCAGAATTGCTGACGATGAAATAATTCAGCCTTCCGGCCAAACGCCGCTCCTGTGCTAACTCTACCCATTATGCCAACTGGATAAGCAGTACAGACATAACATGGCTCGGCTCTTTAGGTTGTTCTAAATTTATCAGCTCTGAGAGATTTAATGCAGAAGTCCATCTTAGCGTGGTCAGTTCCCCATATTCCAGCACTTAACCAGCTCAGTGAGGCAGCTTTGAAGAGGAGGATACTAAAAATGGCTTTTGGCTGAGCTATAACGGGCATCTCACTTGAGGGAAAGAATCTGTAGTTAGCGTCTGGAGATGCTGGGTTCCTGCTGGGTAAAGTTTGCATGGCTCCTTTCTGCCCCGAGACTCCTTTTAAATGATTAGGGAAGAGATAGTCAAATAACCTGAGTTCTGTGAAGTCTTTCTTGATTATGTGGCTGGCTGTATTGATCCTAAACTATAGTCATAACTGTGACCGGAGATAACTGAAGTGCTAAGTGGGTGTCACATATCAAGGTCTTGCGTTGTTCTGTTCAGACCCACCTAAGAAGGGTCTTTCTGAAGACACTCGTGAATCTGGATGAAGACTGCAAAAGAAAGGTTTTAGGGCAACTTCCCACTCTCATACTTTTGGTGTAAGGTTACCAATGTCTTAGCTAAGGTTTCTATTGCTGTGATAAAACACTATGGACTGAAGCAACTTGAGGAGGTAAGGGTTTATTTCATCTTACAGCCTATAGTCTACCACCCAGGGGAGTCAGGGCAGGAACTCAAAGAGGGGCAGGAACCTAGAGGCTGGAGTTGATGCAAAAAGAGGAGGGCTGCTTATGACTTAATTGTCATGTACTTCTCAGCCTGCTGTCTTATAGACCCAGGACCATCTGCCCAGGATGACACCAAGCCCAGTGAGCTGGGGCCTGCCACATCAATCATCAATCAAGAAAAGGTATCACAGGCTTGCCCACAGACCAGTCCAGTGGGGACAGTTTATCAGTTGATGTTCCCTCTTCTAAAAGGACTCTAGCATGTGTTAAGTTGGCATAAAACTAGCCAGCACACTGGATCCAGTTGTGCTAGGAAGCACCCAAATCAGAAAAGGGGCATATTGCATGGGGATCGAGAGTCACTAGACTCAGTACAGGTTATATGAAGTTTATTCGGGAAGAATGCACTAGAAGCGGGTGACTGCTGCAGGTTCCAGCTCCAAGAATCCACCCAGGCTGTCCTCCGTGACCCAACCGGAAGCAAGAGAGAGCCCTAGGGTCTGGGACCCCAGATCTACTCCTGCCTTCCATCACATCCACACCTATGACCACACCCAAATGGACGTGGTCAGTGCTACAGGTGTGGACAGGATGGATATCTCACTACAGAGGCATAGATTTAGAGAAAGAATATGATCCTATGTGTCTGTTACCTAAGTGAGAGTTGGATGCTTGCCCAGGACCTTACATTTCTCTTCTAAGGTGCTACAAAATGAGATGAGGGATATTTTCCTATGTCCTACAGATGAGTTTAGCTTCCTGTTTACATTAATCTGAAGTCTCAGACACAAAACAGCTACAAAGAAGCAAGCAAATGTGTTTGGAGGGCAAGAATTTGCAAAAGGTTGTTTGTATTTTCCATGTCTGATTACTCACAATTCATTTTAAATGCAAAGCATTCCCTTCCAAGCTGTATTAAAAGGAATTTATAAGTTATGCCCACATCTCACAATATTTCTTTACATTTCTCTCAAAATGTCAGGTGCAAACTAGGCACGAACGTGTCTGTTTACTACACTATCCTAGTGGAGTTGGTTAAATATGGCAGTGCCTATGTCAGACTACATCAGTTAAGGTGTGATGTGATTCACACATATGCATAAGTGTAATTTATAATCATCCTGATAGATGCATGGCAGTGCCTGCTGTCTATATAACTGGCACCTATAAAGATCAATGTCTGTGCTGGGCCAGTCGTAAATGTGGAGGATGTTACTCAAAGCCATTAGCATTTGCTTATAATGTATGGGGACAATCGGTGCCACTCTTGCGTAAGAGATAATTAAATTTTCAGACCTTGTCCATCCAGAAATTTTTCATAGTTATTAAGCACTACATAACGAGATCGCATATTAGAACGAATGCTCAAACCCATCTATTGTCATTCTCTTATGGGACAAGATTCTCTTTAGATTCATCCATAGGCTGGCCTGCCAGTGTCTAAGAAAAAGACACTGGAGATGTATTCAACAAGAATCACATTTTTCAACTGTAAATGGGGCATAAGAAGTTCTCGTGGGGCTTCAAGAAAATTTGAAGGCTAATGTTATTACAGTATATCTTTCAGAAAGAAATGGTGGTGTTTTATTTTCCCAGTCATTGTCATCTTAGTTCATAAATCACAGCTTCTTATCATTAACTGGAGTCCAAATCAGCAGCATCTTTGTCTGTATTATTACTGTTGACTCCCACATGTTAGCCACATTGGCCTAGTCATTGTGGTGACCAAAGTCATCCAGTGACAGTGTATTTCCAGATCACTTGTTAAAGCCCTCGGGGACATCTCATCTCTGTAAGAATGAAAGACAGTGTCCCTCCTGCAGCTTCCCAAGGCCCACAGGCCTCTCCCCTGCATAGCTCGTCTGACTGTCTCTTACTGAGTCATTTGGCTGTTCTTTGGACACTATGTGTGGACTCCTGTCCCACAGCTTCTGCTCTTGCTGATCTGTTAGCCTCTTCCCCCAAGTAACACTTCACCCCCTTCCACTATTTCAACACTGTCTTCTTAGGATTGCAGAGAAAGCACACCCAGAAAGCCACCACAGAAGTACTGTCTGACCCCAGATCTTTATGCATTTTCTGCCTCATCTCCCTCTGTACTCCTCATCACACACATATTAGCTTTCCTAATTACTTTCCAATCTATGTGAACACAAAGACTTTTACCTGTTTCACTCACTAGTGTATTCTCAGAACTTAGAACATTGCTATATATGTATACACATACAGTCCTCAGTTACGGAGACAAGGAAAGAAAACAAAAGAATGCAAGTTCAGCTCTGATAATTTTGGATCTAGGATTTTAAAGAGAATCTATTTTGTGTTTTGCTTGTGGAAATAACTTAAGATTCTTTAGACCTTGACAATAAGCATGAAGTCCTTAGACAATGTTCCTGCCTTCTACACCTTGACAAAAACCATGGCATCCTCACTAATAAATATTAGTGGCTTCTTATTGGAAACACTTCTAGCTTTTAAACTCACATAGCCAGCAGTAAAGAAGGTAAGCAACTAGCAGGGAACTGCCTTCTCCTTGATTTTCATCTTACTTGTTTGCATTATAATATTTTAGACCTACATTCATTCAACAAATTTTTATCGAGAACCCTATTATCTGAAAGGTCCCTGAATTAGCCTTAAGGGATCAGAATCCATATTGAACACATTCCCCGAAGCATTTAAAAACTATATCATGAAACAGCAGAGGCCAGCACTGCTGAATAATAAGTAGAATTGCTTAGAAGGCTCAAAACTAAACCAGCTCCTGGGGCCTCGTTCCAGAAATCTGAAGAACAAGAAAATATTTTCAGTGTTTCCAATGAGTTTAGTGTTTGTTCTAGATTTTATGGTCACTGTAACATAGAAAGGACAGATACTGAAGGAGCAGCAGATGGGAGTGCAGAAGATGGGAGAGATTAGATAATGTCTCTCTTACAGTCTGTCTCTGTCTTTCTGTGTCTCTGTGTTTCTATATCTCTGTCTCTGTTTTCTGTGTTTCTCTATGTCTCTGTTGTCTCTTTATATCTGTCTGTGTCTGTATATCTGTCTATCTGTGTGTGTGTATGTGATTTTGTGAAGAATAGTCTTAACTGAAATTCTCACTTCCCCTTCTGGAGTTTCAACAGCTTGGTGAATCTCTTTGTACTCCAATTGCTTGACAGAGTGGAGAGAGAGATTCTAGAGCAGTCTTACATTGCTCGAGACTTTGCAGAACAGTCATGTTGGCTCTTTGGTATTTGAGTCATATTCCAGTTCCATGTGTCACATACTTCTCTTGATGCCCATTAATCTTAGCCATTTGGAGAGCTCCAGCCAAGGCCATTTCTTTGCCATGAAAACAAACCAGACAGAGAAATAGACTAAAGGCCATATTTTTTAAAAAATGTGCTTACAGGAACTGGATAACACGTGCTCTAGTTAGTCTCAGGTAACATATCTAACATTTTGTATTTGACTCAGTTTTTTTCTACTTTACCAGATTTTTTTTTCTTATTTCTTATCTTGTCAAATTCACATATAATTTCTTTTGCCTGGCTTTTGTAAGCAAATGAATAATTTGAGTAAAAGAAATCAATTTTGCTTTATGATGCTCAGTCAAAATCTGCAATGGATGTAAGTGGAATTTTAAAATGGCATTTGGCTTGTATGACTTCTTGTTCAGTTGGTATCATTTTCTTCATTAAAAATAAGATGAGGGCTGGTGAAATGCCTCAGTGGATACAGACACATGCCACCATGAATAGCTGAGTTCCACCCCCAAACCCACATGGCAGAAGACAACTGACTTCTGCATGTTTTCCTCTGGTCTCTACATGAGCATCTAAGAGCATGGGACACACACACACACACACACACACACACACACACACACACACACACACACACACACCCCAAATGTAAAATCAATTAATTAACTAATTACTAAAAAGAATACTTACTAGAACTGGGGATATCAATCAGTTGATAGGGTGATTGCCTAGGGAGCACTGAGCCTTGGGTTTGATCCCTAGAAACACATAAAAACCAGGGATGGAGGGGCACTCTTCTAATTCTAACACTTGAGGGGTGGAAGTGCGGATGTCAGAAGTTCATGGACATCAGTGGCTATATACCAAGCTCAAGGCCTGCCTGTACACTGTATGTATTCTACTCTCCAAACACAAATGAACTGAACAAGAAAGCTTATTAAAATATCTTTGACCAGTTTGGTGAAATACTGCAAAGAAAACATTCAACATATAATAAAAAGGATGTGGTAGAGGACATAAAGCTCACCAAATGCACAGAACATGAAGAAAAATCATCTACTGGTTATGTCCATGGGTAAGATTAGAAGGACAACTTGTTTTTTTATCTTTCTGTTGCTTATTTTATACTTCATAAACTTTCTAAGCAGAATGTATACTCATTTCAAGACAGGGAAAATTGGAATATTAGAGCCAATTATTTGTGAGGTTTTGAAGAAAAACCAAGTAAATAGAAGTGTCTTTCTTTCACCCTGTCCTCCAAGAAATGCACAACAAACTGCCCGAATTTTACTTTAAAACTTAAGTTGGCATCAATGTTTCAAGTCGAATGTATCCAGATTTTTAAATGAAAAAAACTAATTAATGCTGATAAAATACTTTGGAACCACAAACTGTGAGATAGACAAATAATTCTGAAAACACAAGATGGTGACCTTTCCTTGCTCATTTTTCTTGCTGAGAAGATGCAGGCATTCTCTTTTGATGCTCTTTTTGCTGATCTTTTCCATTTTGCTTTGTTTTATTTATTTTTACTTCGAAGCAAAAAAAAAAAAAAAAACTATGTTGCTGACCAGTCAAAAGCTTGTTAAAGTCAATTATTCCTTGAAGACTTTCTTTGCACAATTTCTTTCCTGAAAAAATGTCTCAGAAGAGAAGATGGTGTCTTTTTGTTGTGTTTCAAGCCATATCAGCAGATGTGAAGCATTTTCTCCTGTTTAGGGTACACTTTGGTAATTTGGGTGTGGGCATCTTTGTTATGTAATGGAGGAAGAGAACTCTCAGAGCTACAGCTTAGTTGCTTGCTCCTTTATTGTTTTTCTGCAACAGTGTGATAGTGAAGTGTTCGTTGCATAAATGGAATTGTGAAGGCTTAGGGGACAACTGAAAAGGTCCCACTCCACTTCTGACCTGAGCAGGTGGCCATGTTTGGCTTACGGATACACATATTGACTAATCATAAAAAAAAGACCTTTCTATAGAACACATATTCTCTGTTATTGTAGATACTCAACATATTTACTAGAAATTTGCCAACATCTTCAGATATTCATAACATATTCAAAGACAAAGCAGGTACGAGCAACCTCCCTGGTTAGAGTAATCGTCTAAGAGAATTGAAGGAAGAGTCACTGCAAACCCACTATTGAGAAAGTTACAGACATAGCCCCTGGATACTAATCCACTCATGGACTAAGAATCCATGTCTATGCTGGCTTTAGAAGACAAACTTTTATCAACATTTGTGCATAAGATCCTAAACATCATTTATAACTTTACAAAGTAAAAGCTATATTCTGAGGAAGAAAGAAAACAAGAGCTATAAGAACAAAGAGAGTGGTGACTGAAGGCTAAAGAGTATGGGGAAGCCAAATGGCAACTCAGAGGGAAGCCCCAAACACTCAGCATCTCCATCTCAGGTTCCCTGGGGAGCTGAACAGGGACCAGATGCTATGGGCACAAGGTAAGCTACAAAGTGCAGGCAGCCTGATGATAATGACAGACAGGCAAACCTAGCTACATAAGAAGGCATGGTTCTTAGAAGTGCTAAATACAGAACTGAATTTGGTCTAAAAGTGCCCCTCCCCAAACACACACACCACAAGCTCAATTTAGAGAGGAAATCCATTATGTCATTTACCATCCCTGAGTGTCATAGAGAGCCGCTTCCAGAGGGACCTGTTGGTAAAACTTCACTACTTTAAGGTTCTGAAAGCATGGAAAAAACATAATGTAGAGCTCCTCAAGATACCCTGTCACTATGGACATGACTGACTGCCTGTCAAAATCAGTCAAGCAGTCATGGAGTAGGGGCATCTATAACAAACTGGTTAAGAAATGTAAGCAGCAAATATCACTGGCTATAAAGAGAACAGTGGTAGCTGGTGAGGAATGAACCAGTTACATGGTTTAGGACAAAGGTACCATCTGAGAGTGCAGAAACAAAGACCAACATATAACTTCATTCCCATATGCCTCAAACCCAAAACTCAAAGGTCTACTTGGTTCTTCCAGCTCATCAAGCTTTGGGTGATATGACCTATTGTGGCCATTTGCTGCACCCCGTGGTGCTTGAGCACAGAGTGTGCCCATTAAGCCTACATACTACCACAGTTTGAAAAGGCTAGTTGTGACTCTTGTGTTAAAATGAAATGAAAAAAAAGAAAGAGATGGGAGGGGAGGGGGTGGGAGAGAGAGAGGAAAGATGGAAGGAAGGAAAGAAGGAAGGAAGGAAGGAAGGAAGGAAGGAAGGAAGGAAGGAAGGAGAAAGAAGAACCAGACCTCTCAGGTGTGAATGCAACCTTGCCATGGACAGCATCTTCTCAGGTGTGAACACAGCCTTGCCATGGACGGCATACTTCTAACTATCCCATTAGGAGACCTAGGGTAAGGATCAGTCCACATCCAGCACCAGTCAACACCGTGGGACCTGAGAGGAACTGCAGCATGTCTCAGCTAGAAGCTGCTAGCCTGCACCTGAAAGGTCCTAGCATTGGAGGAGCCTGGAAGGATCTTTGCCAGTTCAAGTGTGTCAGCTAGGAAGGCTCTTCACCTGCTTTTACTTTTCTTTCTTTTAAAATAACATTTTCCTTTTTTGGTTTTATTTACCTGTTTCATAATTTGATATTTAACATTCATCTTTTTCCCATTTTTTCCTTCACCTGTCTTGTTTACTTTTCTCTCCTGAATTTTAAGTTATTTTTGTTATTATTGACTAATCTTGTTGATTTTGAACTTTTTTGTTTATTCTATATTATTTTTATACCTTCCCATTCTTTTGTGAGTTAGTAACTTTAATTTTTGTTTTACTGAATTTAGTCTCTGTTTCGTTTAGTGTTGTCATTATTGGGGTTTGTCTTCTCTTTTCTAAGCAGTGCTGAGTAACAATATTCAAAAGATGGCTGCAGGGGAGAGACTATGGAAACTCTCACACAAAAGTGACCAAGTCACTATCCCCAAAGATGAAAGCTCAGCATATAAAACAAGGAGTGTGTGTGTGTGTGTGTGTGTGTGTGTGTGTGTGTGTGAATCCAAACATACCTAAGTGGTCCAAATGACAAAGTATTACCAAATGATTTTCAAAATGATCTACATATTTTAGGACAATAAAAATAAACAGCTTAATGAGTTAAAGAAGGGAACGCAGAGTATGAACAAGAAATCCAATGAATACATGGAAATTGAGAAACATAATAAGAAATCTTGAAAAGTTTAATAACATAAAAATTTAATTGATAGCCTCACTTGATTAAAAAAAAAAGATGAAGTTAAGAAAAGAATGTCAAGTCTTCAGGGTAAGGTTGGTGAATTGCCACATTCAGAGAGCAACCAAGTAAAAATTAGGAAAAGAACATGTAAGACCTGTGTGGCATGACAAAAGGTCAGGCTTGTACAAAACCACAAACGAAAGGCAAAGGTACAGTCAGAAGTGTAGAAAACCCAGTCAGTAAAATAAGAATGATAATTCCCTAAGTCAAGAAAAGGTATGAATACCATGGTTCAGGAGGCACTTAGAACATCAAATAGGCATGATCAGAAAACATTTCATTTTTGTTTATCTGCACCATGTCAAATTGATAGATGGAAGGAGACAAGAAATAAGAAAGTAACAAAATACTAACATTAAAAATTATAAAAGAGAAGTACCAAGTCACTTCCACGGCCAAGCCAATTAGAACATACAGACTTCTTACTAGATGTTCCAACAGTCTGAAAGTATTTCTGACTCCAAACTGAAACAACTGTTAACCTGGTTTACCACCCAGGAGAACACAGCTCTGAATTCAAAACATGCTCAAGTTGATGGAATTCATGACCCTTAAACAAGTACTCCAGACAATGTTTGAAGACATCTTCTACACTGAGGAGGAAAAAAATTAAAGACTACCAAGAAAGAACAATAAATCTCAGTAGGAGGACCACTGGTATGTAAAAGAGAATTGGGGAAGAATCAAACACCATTTAGTCGATAATCAAGTGCCTAACATGAATATCTTGGAAAGAAATAAACACAGATCATTAAACAAGTGGAAGAAAAATCAACAAAATGACGGGCACAGGCACAAGCCTCACGGCAACAGCATGGGACACCAGTGCCCTTAGCTCTTCAAATAAAAGTCTCAGACTGGCTTATTGTATTTAAAAAAAGAATGCCATCCATTTGCTGTTTCTGAAACTCACTCCACTGGGCAAAAGACATACTGAAAGTGAGAGGCTAGAAAATGGCATTCCAAACAAGTCCAAAACCCAGCAGGAGCATCCATACTTATAGCCAACATGATAGCTACAAGCCTAAGGTGTGAGACAAAAAACAAAACAAAACCTTACTACAACTACCAAAGGGATCAATATGATTATAGATGGATATGCACTGGATCTTGAAACACTACACTTTTCAAAACTGACACCACAGAAAATAAAGGAAACGGGATGCTACTGTTATGATAATGGGTGTCTCTCATCTAGAGGTAAATTTCACCAACAGAAAATTATCAAAACAAGAAACAAACATTTAATTACAATATAAAAGATGTGATAGACATATGTCAAGCTTAGAGCCTGCAGCATCTCTCTCCCCATGGACTCATGCCTTAGTGGTCCCCAACTGGTCTCACTGCTTCTTGGCACTGTAGAACTTTTAGGAGATGGAGTCTGGATGTTTGAGGTGGATCACTGAGGACAGCCTTTAAAGGTTATCATTCAGTCTGGCTTCTGCCCTTATTCTCTGCATCCTGGCTGCCAGCAGATGTCCTGTCGCTTTTCATTGCTGCTAACAAAGGCAGAACCTGCCCTGCAACTATCACTTCTCTGCCACTGAGGACTTGCTTATCCTTAAATCAGGAGCCAGGACAAACCTTTGCTCTCCTAAGTAGTTACTTTGTCAGTTATTTTCTCACAGTGACATGAAGAGTACTCAATACAGCAGCTCCAAAACCTTCTGTACAGCAATTACAGAACATACATTTTTATCATCACTGATAACTGTTTCTAAAACAAATCACATTTTAGGTCATAAAGTAAGTTTTAACAAGTACAAAAACTTTAAACAATTTCTTGAATTTTATTGGATCACAGAAAAATAAATAAGATAAATAAAATAAATAAGAGGAACTGGAGGGTTATACAAATGCATGGAGACTAAAGCAAAAATATTTTAATAAAGATTAATAAAATAATTTAATAAAAATTAAAGAAATGAAGGGGTATATAAAGCACCTAGAATCAAATAAAATGAAAATTCATATATGAGTGAGTACATACCATGTTTGTCTTTTTGTGAAGCCCATCCAACATAGAGGAATACTCCCTGAACCTAGACACATGGGGGTGGGCCTAGGCCCTATCCCAAAGGATATGACAGACTCTGAAGACCCCCTATGGAAGGCCTCACCCTCCCTCGGGAGCAGAAAGGGTATGGGATAGGTAGTTGGGGCGGGGGGGGGGGGCGGGGGAGAGGAGGAGGGAGGAAGAGGGAACTAGGATTGACATGTAAAGCAATCTTGTTTCTAATTCAAATAAAAAATGCAGGAAAAGAAAGGAAAAAAAAAGAAAATACAACATACCATATCTCACTGTACATGGGGGGGGGGGAACCAAGTGGGAACCTCTGTAATCATAAGTGCCCTAATGAAAAAAGAAAAAAAAACAGAGAAATCAAATAAATAACAAAATGATATACATCAAGACCTTAGAAAAACTATTAAATAATAACAGAGATGAAATAAGTGGAGAGTAGTAGCATACGGATGATCACTGAAACTGTTCTTTCAAAGAAACCTGACAATCCTTAGCCAAACTAACCCAAAGAAGGAGAGGGAAACCGAAATAAATGAAATTAGAGGTAAATAAGAGGATATGACGACTGATCCTTGGGGAAATATTTTAAAAGCATTTGTGTTGATGTATTTGAAAATGTAGAAGAACTGTATAAATTTCTAGACCTGTGTGTAAGTAGATCAATAACAAGCAATGAGATTGAAGCTGTAATAGCAACAAAAAACTTCCCAACATAGAAAAACCAAGGATCAGATAGATTCACAGCTGTGACTTGCACAGTGTGTGGTTTATGGATGCTCTAAGTCTGTACTTCACAAAAATCAAGGTGATCGCATAAACATAGGGAATTCTGTACTCCTGTTAGGTATTGTAGGCAGAAAACTATGGGAAAAGTTACTGAGTTTGCATGGTTGATGCAAACATGACTCCATCTGTATACTCAGGATATCAAAGAAAAATAGAAAAAAAATAGCCCAACAAAGCCTTGCCTTAATGTGGAGGAGCATAAATTGCTTTTTTTTTCAACTTTTTTTTAATTTGAATTAGAAACAGGATTGTTGCTTTCTTCAGAGTTCAAAATGATAAGGCAACCTCTTATCACAAGAAACACATTAGGAAAACTGCCAAGGCCCTGTTTATTCTACTCTTTTCTGATATTATGATGTAATCACTAAGGTTACATTTTAAAATGAGAACTCAGGTTGCAAACTCCAAGGAAAAGATCTAAAGTGGAAAAGATCTAAAGTGAGTCCATTTAACCAGTGGGTGCTACAAGAGAAACAAGATTGCAAGCTGATAGGGAGAGGTCTCTAAGTTCAAGTGCTTCTCATGACCTTAGGTTTTGGCGGACTAATTACATTTGATCTAAAAGAAGATAAATACATGGATGAATTTCTGAAAATTAATGGCTGTTTTGAGGAGAGAAAGGAGAGGAGAGGGCAGGAGAAAGAACAGACAAATGAAAAATAAGAGGGGAATAAAAGAGAGATAGGCGAGGTGGGACTTGGGTACTAAAAACTATGAGAATATATATATATATATATATATACATATATATATATATATATATATATATTACATATGGCATTGTGTTAATAATAAAGATAGATAAATTTGAATGTTCTTTTCACTAGAACTAGAGGCAAAAACATTCTCTCTGGCTCTTTGACCCAGAAATGGAAGTAAATTTTAGTTCCATTCAATTCTCTTCTAGACGTATGTCTTACAGATAAGAATCACAGAAGAAAGGGGAAAAAATAACCCTGTGCATCCATCCCCAAATGCTTCTGCTCTCATAGGTCAAAGACTGACTCACACAATTGGCTGGGCCAAGTGCTAAGTTAACCTCCTTTCTGGTTGAGGACAAGTTCAAGGATAGCCTCAAATTAGCAATCATTTACTAAATCTCTCCTAGGTGTTAAATGCTTCCCAAGGCCTTAGGATATGCAGATAAGAGTGGCTCTGCAGCCCAATAGAGTTTATAGATGGATACTTAATTAAAAAATATTACCTAAAATAGGGCAAGAACTATCTTCAAGTTCTTGAAGGAGGCATATATATCCCTTGTTTTTTCCGAGATTGATATAAAAGAGAAGTAAGATAAGTGACATTTTAGATAGATATCAAGGAAAGGACTGAAAGGAATGAACATGTCTCTAGCAGAGAGAGGTGGGAATTCTGCAAGAACTGGGTCAGGGGAACACGGCATGGGTGTGTGGCCTGAGTATGGTCAGCCTTCACTGGATCCTCCTGGATGCTCTTGCCCAGTTCCCTCCGAACATCTCCTACTGACATCTGTGAGGAATTTATTTGCTCTCAAAGCTAACGTCTTTATCTACCTCAGAGATGTCACTGCTACCTTTGGGCATAGTAGAATTGCAGGGTGATGACCCACCAACCCACCCAGGAATGTGTGAGAGTAGGCATGATTAGTGAGCCCACTCCTGTTACTCTCAATAGAAGTCTTTCGATTTTGCTTATTTACTTGTCTTACACTATGAGAAATTTGAGTTAAATTATTCTAAACCTATACATTATCACCATTTGCAAAAGAAATAGGAATATTGGCTAGAGCTGGGCTTTCATTTGCAATACCCTTAATCATAAAGGAATCTCCAGCTGACCATTTTTTTTTCAGGAAAAACATAGAGGTTTAGCAAGTTGGGATAATTGGACCTCCAGCCACCAGGCAATGGTTTTTCCCTAGCTCTTGGAAATAGCTAATGAGATGGGCTCCAGGGAGAAAAATAATCCTTTGAAAAACCTGTAGACCATTTAAGATGTGGTCAGTGGGTGGAAAGAACATGAGGGGAGGGTCTTTATTCTGACCCCTGTTGTCTACACATTCATTCTCTTTGCCATCATACCATACTCACTCTCCATTTTTGCCTACCTGACCCATCCCCTAGTTGATGTAGACATGAAAGCATACTCTGGCTTTGAATTTAGAAAATAAAATAGCACTTGCTCCCCTCCCCCAGGTAAAAACAATTTCTGGTTTCAATGTACTAAAAAAGAGCCCATTTTCTTCTATTTTAAAAAGCACTCTTTGCAGTGATTGGAGAGTTTGCCAGAAAGGCCTCCAAGGCCCGTATTTCATCTCCTCCAAATGGCTGTAATACACAAGAAATAATCTGCATCTTTCCCTGCTGAGAATCATTTGCTTGGTGTGTGCTCTGAATAAAAAGGATACAGTAGGGAAAATGTCACCCTGCCTGCACTAGCCAACGTGCCTCTAGCTTGTTGCCCAAGCTTTGCCCCTGATGAGCTGCTGAGTGGAGAATTCATGAGGTTTAGATTGGAAATTTCTGAATCCTAACACTAATGTTCTTCTCATGTGCATCATCCACCAAGAACACTAGACTATAATCCCCACTCAATAATTTTAATATAAGGCTGCTGAATATTACCCAACTACCTCTTTAAGCTCAAATGTCTAAGCTGCTGAGTATTCAGCTTTGAGTCCTATGTCAACCCAGGGAGCACTGAGTTCTCCTAGAGTGCCATGTCAACAAAGGGAGCACTGAGTTCTCCTAGAGTGCCATGTCAATACAAGGAGAACTGAGTTGTCCTAGAGTACCACGTCTATGCATGGAGCACTGACTTCTCCTAGTGTACCATGTCAAAGCATAGAGCACTGAGTTGTCCTAGAGTACTATGTCAATGCGGGGAGCATTGAGTTCTCCTAGAGTACCATGCCAATTCAGGGAGCATTGAGTTGTCCTAGAGTACCAGGTCAATGGGGAGCACTTGGTTCTTCTATGAAGCAAGCTGAAGCAGCTGTATCTATAGTCCACTAGCCAAGTGTATCCCGGTTCCCCTGGAAGACTAAGATGTTCAGCTCTGAAATCTCCACTGACCCAGGTGCTGAGACTCTTCTTCCCATCCACATCTGGAACCAGCCCGTGAACCATCTGATTCTACCTTAACAAAACTCAAATATATTTAAGATAACCCCATCAAATTAATTTTAATTCAGAAATCTATTGGTGACTCTAAATCTAAAGTTTGCTTTCACATTTCCACACTCAAAATCATATGTATTTTTCCTTCATACTTTTAATCTGCATTTAGCTAAGAGAAATTTCTTTTCCTATTTTTTTTTTGGTAGAAAATGTTTTCTTTCTGTCCACAATTCTATACCACAGATAGCATATTGGGTAAGAAAAAATGTGTGAATTTGAATTGAATTTTACATTCTGTAAAACTAGGTTTGTGCTTAGCTCAGCTATGCAGTGGGTTTTGAAACCTAAGAATGGGGTTGGAATTCAAGTTCTGCCACTGAATGTGGAAGTGCTAAACTGACTGCAAGGGCAAAGGGAGGAATCAGTTTTTCCCTCTGATGAGACAAAATGAAAATTTGTGTCCTTGCACTTTCTCCACCATTTGTAGGAAGGGGAAATAGTTGCATCCTACTGAAAGGCTATTTTAAAGACTGGAGGTAATGTTTAGACGATTCATGGAGCAGAATATCATTTGCTACAAAGATCTTTTGATGGTGAGAAAATCGTTTCTCCATTTTAGAGAAGTCCCAACATTAGTTTAAATAAATACTCTTTGATGCACGCGCGCGCATGCGCGCGCGCGCACGCGAAACGCGCACACACAAACACACACACACACACACACACACACACACACACACACACATACAAAGGAAAAAACAGCACAAATACACAAACTCACGTGTTTTCATAGCTCAGAACCTCCTGCCTCCAGCCTAAGGACTATAATTTTATAAAACAGAAAGGGCATCAACAAATCTAGATGACTGGCAAAATACTTGGCACCTTGTCCACTGTCAATAGTAAAATTTTATGTATGCAAACTCTCTTTAGAGCAAGATAGGAAATGAATCTATGTCTTGCACCCCAAACATTTACCCTGTATGAAGAACAGTATCTCTAGTCGTTCACACAGGACTGAACACTCGGGTTTTTGTTGTATGTCGTCCCCAGAGCAAACATTCTAGTTCTTCTGTAGAAGCAAGCCAAATGCTAAATCTTACTGTTGTCAAATGGCATGGCTACAAATAAATATGCACAGCATGGCTTCTCTGTGCCAACTGGCACGTTGATGTAATCATTTTGCACAGCACGGCCTCCTTCAGCTCAAGGGCACTAAGCAACATTCAGCAACCAAGAAACAGGAAGCCTCCTGAGCAGGCCGAAGAGAGAACTGCGGAGGCAGACTGGACTGAGTCATCTAATGGACTGCTCTCCTCCACCTCACCATGGGCCACTCTTTCCTAAAGATAAAACAACACGTGAGTCCCTGGTAGGAAGCAGAGAACAGAGAACTAGAATGCAGGAGTCACTGGGCCACTTGAAACACCTATAGGAGGCAACTTCCTATTACAGAAGCTGTGCTGGCAAAATTCAGAAGTGGGGGCAGATGTGAAGTTTGAGCAAGGCCCAAAGATTCCTGGGAAACGCCATTCTCCTATTCAGGGAATGATAGTTATAAGAGAGAGCCAGAATGATAGTTATAAGAGAGAGCCAGTCTTGGTTGTATCCCTTACAAGTAGGGAAACGGGCAAATCATTTAGCTGCTGCCCTAAAATTTAGTTTACTTAACTGTAAATGAGACGAAACATTCTCATATTTCCTTGGAAATCAAGTATGATCATGAGAAAAGCATAGATACACCTTGGAAACTGTAAAACTTCCCAATACCCATAAATAAGTAGGGTCTTCTTAGGAAACACACACACACACACACACACACACACACACACACACACACACACACACACACACCCCTGCCTCATCAGTCCCAAAGGCTAGCAGATGGAGATGTTAGTAACTTCTGCCCGTATCCACCAAGTACTAACCACATAATCTTTCTGGATTATGATACTTAGAGAAGAAGCTCACAGTATGTATTTGTACTACAACCAACTTGAGTTTCATACCTAGCTAATTCCTCTCTGCCTCTCCCCTCTACTTACAATAGAATAATGAAAGCATTATTCATAATTCAGTTCAATCAAATAAACATTATGTGTGTAACAGCTAGGCACCAGGCCCCTAAATAGAGACTGTGTTGGCTACAGAGAGAAACACATACTCCCTGCTCTAAGTTTTACTTGCGTTGTAGATTAAGGAAGAAATGAGAACAAATGAATCCAATGCTACATGGTTACAGGGACTGTAAATGCACAGAGGGTTTTACTCCTCCTCCTTATTCTCTCTCTTCCTACCTCTGTCTCTGTATCTTTGTAACTATCTTTTAATTCACACAAAACAACCTAAAGCAAATATACTTTTTCATATTTCTGGGTCAAGTTTCTAATCAGAGAAGTCAAGTTTATAATTCTAATCTATTAGTTGTGAATTTTAGAGTTCAATTATTTTGCTAAAATAGTATTTATCAAGCATAAAATGCTACAAATACTGATTGGTGTGTGAAGCTACACTGTCAATTTAGTTCCTTCAGAATTGCTCTAATTATCATGCCCCTGCATCAGGTTATTTTGGTTTTGTTTGTTAAAAAAGTATATATATATATATATATATATATATATATATATATATATCATATGACATATAACATATAGGTGCAGACAACACAAGAATGGAAGACAATGGAGAGAACAGAAGCCAAAGATGAGTAAGTCCACCTTCTCGCTCCCTGCTACCATCAGCTCTTGCAGCTTTTTGTGGAATGAAGCATCTGAAACATTCATGAAAGCCCACTCACTGGAGGCTGAAAAGCGGTCATGACATGATGCCAAAACTGTGTGTTGGAAAATGTCGCTATTTAAAATGTCCCTTCAAAACATGTCCATGGGGGGATAATCAATTTTAAGATTGGGTCATCACTGTATTAGACAGAGGTTAATCGAATATGAAAACACATGTTCTCTTGAGCTGGATAGAAATGGCATTATGAAGCCAAGTACTTTAAGCACCTGTTACCTATCTCCTTAGGACTCAATGCTAGAAATTTCTAAAATGAGCCAATGTTCTATAGAAGTCCATACAAGGAATACTTCCCCTTGACAAATGGAAAACAATTTCAATTCTACTTTTTAAAAATCCCAAATGACACTAAATCAAGAAATAATAAAATCACTACTCAAATAAGGCTGGCATATGCAACAAGACCATTTGTCCTGCTTGTACTTATGTAAGCAGAAAGCACTTTATTTATATGAATATCAATATAACTATGTAACCGAATTTCATTGAATATATTTTAAAAAATCATTCCAATTTTAGCCAATGCCACAGAAAATTCCAGAAAATGGAAAGCCAGAAGAAGAGAGGAGACCTCACACAAAGTGGGGGCCTCATACACAGAAGAAACCTTGCACACACAGGGGACCTCACACACACAGAGGACCTCACACACAGGGGACCTTACACACACAGGGGCCTCACACACACAGGGGGACCTCACACACACACAGGGGACTCACACATACAGATGGCGCCTCACATAGGAAGGGGACCTCACAAATGAAGGGGGACTCACACACTTAGTTGTTCATTATATTCCATACATGTGAATGCAAATAGAAGCAATAAAATAATTTAAATGTGATGGAGCTGAATTCTCAACCTTCTAAAACCCATTTCTCATCATTATAAAATAATTATGTACTATCTTTTTGTCTGGAGAGAAGAATTAGGAAAAAAGTAACTCCAATGAAAGGAAAGTTGATTGTGCACATTTTGATCTATTATATATTTGTATAAAGTCATTATTACTTATCACGTTAATTTCTTTTCTGATTAGGTAATATGCTCTCATCACCTAAAACCCACAAGACAATGTTTGTTTTAAACTCCTCAGTGCCTGTCTTGCAGACATCATCCTTCCACAGAACAGAACCTTTGTCATGGTTCTTATTTGAGGGTTTTAGAGAAGCTTCTTGTTTTGCTTTATTTTTTTTTTTGAGACAGAGTCTCACGGTGTGTGGTCCTAGCTTGGCTAGAACTCTTCATGTTGATCAGGTTGGCCTTGAACTCACAGAGATCTGCCAGCCTCTGCCTTCCTAGTGCTGGGATTAAAGACATGTGACACCATGACAGGCCATTGTCATGTTTTGATGAATTTTTTCAGAGATAATTTATGTTGTCACAGTCCACACCTTTGCTCTGTTGACTCAATGATACTGCTCAACAAATATTACATCTAGTACATTATGCCATCCTGTGTTTTAGATACACAAAAATCCACATAATAAGGTTCCATCATCTCATTGACTAGTCGCTTCCTAGTTTACAGCCAGTCTTCTGTATTAGAAATTACAGAGCTTAATTATTTTACAGATTTTTATTATGCATGCCTGTGTATCTCTCCGTGAAATTCCTACTTGTAGACTTTCTGGATCAGAATGCATGCAGGATAAATTGGACAGATAGCTCCAAATTCCCTTCAATAAAGATTATGTCATTCACATGGTTATTGTATGGATGTCCATTTACCCTGTGACCCAATCAACTGTGTTATAAGAGATAATCATCTTTGAAACTTTAAGAACTTAAAAATGATAGACAGGGTCGGGCAGCATGATGCATAGCTGTAACTCTGGTGTTTGGGGGGCTGAATCACAGGAATCTAGAGTTCATGTTCAGTTTGGGCTTGCTGAAAAAACTGTTTTAAAAGATAGATAGATAAATGTTTACATAATTTGAATTTTTCCATATTTGATTGTTACAGAGCACTTTTTTTTTTAGGTCTTAGAGATGTTAGACTTTCCTCTGAGATGATAACTTCACTGTATTAAGAATGAAAATGGACTGCTGTGCGGCGGTGGTGCACACCTTTAATGTTAGTACTTGGGGGGAAAGAGGCAGTCTGATCTCTGAGAGTCTGAGGCCAGCCTGGTGTACAAAGTGAGTTTTAGGACAGACAGGACTGTTATATAGAGAAACTCTATCTTGAAATACAATAGATAAAAATAAATAAATAAATAAATAAATAAATAAATAAATAAATAAATATGGAAAGCTGAGAGTTCATACAATTTTAATATCCTCTAGGGGTTGATAATAAACATTACAGTCAAGCACTAATGGTTTCCATAAAGGAGTACAGATCTTACAGCATGAATGAATACGATGTGAAAATACAGAACCTCTATTTTCAGAAAACATGCATCCTTTTAAAAGTTGTATTCTGCAAGCATTTTGTTACCAGGTGTCACAAGAAACTTTTGGATTATGAAATACTTTATAAAATATGAAAAAAGTTCAAACTCAATAGAAAATGCAAATTGAAAGTACAGTGAAATTCCATCTCACCCCAGTCAGAGTGGGAGTCAGCAAGAAAACAAATAACAACATATGCTGCTATTGGTACAGAGGAAACAGACTCTTATACATAAATGAATCCAGCTATTGCGGCAATTAGTATGGAAGTTTCTCAAACAAACACACAACAACAGCAACAAATCCAAACTCCTAAAAGTAGAACTACATATGACCCAGCTATACCATTCTTGGATATTTACCCAAAAAGCTCTAAGTCAACACATCACAGAGACTCTTTCACAACAATGTTAGCAATGTTTGGCACTATGAACATTAGCTAAACTATGGAACCAAACCAAGTGTCTGTCAACAAAGCAACATATAAAAACATATGGTGTATATATCAACAGTTTATTGTCAACCATGAAGAAGATATGAAATTATGTTGTTTTCAGCAAACTGGATATAGCTGGAGAGAATCACATTAAGTCAACCCTGGGGAAGACAAATATTACATGTTTCCTCTCACTTATAAGTCATAAACTTTATATAGATATAAAAAATTATATATGTGAGTGGATGCAAAATCACCTAGGGAAGCAAAAGGGATGGAAAGGAAGGAGGTGAACGAAGGTGGGGTTAGCTAGCAGGGTGTGTGTTGGGGGTATGTTCAAAGAACATTTTGAATACTTTCATGAAAGTAGCTTTAAGTATAATAAAAATAAATAATTTTGAAGACCCCAAAATATTCAAATATCAATAAGAATGAGAATCAATAATGAGCAAAGTGATAATTAGGCACAATGTGTATCAGGAAATTTAGGAACCACATGCCATGAGTTGCATTTTTCAGAAGGTCTTGGGTTGTGGAATGAAATGTCATAGAGAGGTTGGTTGGTAGCTTGTTGTATAAGCTAGATGAATTTTATTGGGATAGATACTGCTCAACAAATATAGCTCCTGTTGACTTCACTCTGTAGTTTCTTGTCTCCCAAGATCATCCTTTTCTCACTGCAATGCAACAGATCTACAAACTGGAAGACTGGGAGATGCCTCTCAAAAGGCAAATTAAAAGTTCACTTGTGGTTAAGTAAATGTTTAAATTCCTCCAAATGTATCAGGCAATTGGTTTGAGTTCTCAATTTTAAAGCCAACATGTCCTATCAGTGTATTTGAAACAATTAGCATATATTGCCTATTCTCTTTAATATCCCAGAAAGGTATTTCTCTACAGCCAAAATGAACAGCATTTTTCAAGATTTTACTTCTGTTCTTTAACATCAAATTATATTATTTAACTATGGGCTGTAAATTTGAATGCAGCTAAACACTCAGTTCACAGACTCCCATTGTCTAAAACACTGTCTAAGAATGCAGCCTCTGACGTTTACAATGTTCTTTACATACATACCACATGTAGGAGTTATAGGTATGAATTATGCATTGATGGAAATTAATCATTAATAGCAATAAGAGTGGAAATAAGTTTAATATTTAATAAATGTGCATATACACACCATTAAAAATACCAAAGTATCATATGTCTGTTAAATGTGAAAGTTTCTTCAAAGTAAAGAAGAGTGCAAATGGGGATAATATCACTACCACACAGAGACAATTGCTATTTCACACCAGCTTTAATATTTACATGCTTAGAAAAGTTACAGCCCTTTCATCTTCATAAAAGATAAATGTTCCTATTAACTGTCTATTGTAAAAATAATGGGTCCAGAAAGGGATTTAGTAATCTGACCCAACTCAGACATCTAGGAAATATATGTTATCAGATATATGTGTTGGCATACCATTTCTGATCTAATGAACAGTGTCATTTTAACTCTTATATTTACCATTATCTCATGAGTTTCTATTCAAGTAATAAGTATTTAGGAAAGTATGATTATAATGAAGAATGTTTGACATCTTAGTGCTATCATAGTAATATGTTAAAAATACTTATGTACAAATGTTTCATTTACTTTTAATTATTTTTTCCTGTGACTTTCATGGGTAGGAAATAAACAGGTCAAATGATTTAAAATGTGTCCTGGGGAGATGGATCAGTTGACAAAGTGCATGTTTTACAAGCATGATAATCTGGACTTACATCCCCAGTACCCATGTGGAAAGCTGGGTGCAATGGTGAATATCCAAGGTATTAGCAGTACAGACACTGAGAGAGGACCCCTGGGGCATTCTGGGAAGGAAGTGTAGCCAAACTGCTCTAAGAGACCCTATCTAAAATAAATAAATAAATAAATTATAAGGTGTAAAGCAATTGAGGAAGACAAGCAAGATTTACCTCTCCCCCACATACCTCATCAAACACAAATGAAAAATAAATTTGAATACATCAAATTATTTGTTTGTGGCAGTCTGGACTCCTAACAGGTATAGTATAGATGTCTACTTTGCTCTTCTCAACAATATTGCATGGCAGCAATAAGCATCCCTTTGTCCAAACTGACATACAGCATTTATAAAACTAGCTTTCTCAGGAATGTCTCTTCTCTAATTGAAACGTTTACAAGACAATTATCAGTTCATCTCAAACTGTAGGAAGTAACACAGAAAGGACCTCAATGCACCATCCTATTTCAAACTTGAAAACTATGGCAGCATATTACAGTGCATGTTATGCCCTGTCTCCTTAATCTGAGCTGTACGCAAACACAGTCTATTCAATTTTGCTGTGTGTGTAGAGGTTTATGTAGAATTACCATAGGCAAAAGCTGAGAGGCTTTCCATCACAAAAATTGCTTGTGCTGACTATTCATAGCCACGTTCTGCTCTCAACCACTGCACCAACCTATCACTGCTACCTAGACATAATAAGGCTTCCACTTCAGAAATCTTGTCATTAAAAAGATCATACACATGGCTCCATAAACTCTATAATCTTCAGGGATTGGCATTTGTCACTCACTACAATTTCCTACAGATTCATTCAATAGTGGTATATATTAACAGTTAGTTTACTTTTGTTACAGAGCATATGTGATCCTGGCATCTGTTCAAGGGGACACCAGTGTGGCTGTTACAGATAAAGCTCCTTTGAATAGTAGTACATACATTTTGTGTGAGCATAGTTTTTATTTCTCTGAAACTAAACTCCAGAATCCAATAGTAATGTTGTATGATAATTTGATGTTTTGCTTAATAAAAACTGACAAACTATATTCATACATATGTATGTATACATATACGTAAAGTTATTAAATAGCTGTGCTATTTTTTTTTTCTTTTCCACCCAAAAAATACAATGGAATTTATTTCTACATCCTTGCTGGCATTTTGTTTTAATAACTTTTTCATTTGGTCGTACTGTTATGTGTTGAGGTGACTAATGTTCTGTATCAACTCAATTGAACCATAAAATGCCAAGACATTTGGATAAACATTATTTTGGGTATCTGTAAGAATAACTGTAGGTGAGATTATCTTTGAAGTAGATTGGGAGGCATATTGTCTTCTATAATGCACATAGGCTTCATCTCAAAAGTCAATGATGCAGGCCACAAAGAAGGACTCTCTCACCAATCAGGAGACCCCCTACCTGGCTGCCTCATGCTTGGGATATTTTTCCTGTCTTTGCCTTTGTACTGAAATGCAAACTCCAGTTCTCCTTGGCTCTAGGGCTTGCTAACATTTAAGCTGGAGCTATACAATTGGGCCTGGAAGTTGACTAACACCTTTGGTTTGCCTATCCCTTCCATACTGACTGCCAATCTGGGCATGTGTCAACCTCCATATCATCCCCCCCAATCTGTGTGTGTGTGTGTGTGTATGCGCGCGTGTGCACACGCGCACACACACACACGTGCACAGACACACATATGCGCATGTGCCCCTCACTATGCCTACAACACACATACACACATACACATACACACACACACACACACACACACACACATACATACACACCCCACACACACACACACGTACTTTCTTTGGAGAGCCCTTAGGGCTGTGAATGAGAAGAATAGTTTTATTAGCTCTATTGATCACTAACTGTAGAACTAAGGACCAGAGATTGAGATTCTCTTGACACTAATTTGATAAATGATTTGAGCAAGTTATTTTATCTCTCTAGGGCATGGTTTCTATAATTTGCTCACTGAGTAAAGAATAATATTTCTGGAGAGCTATAAAAGCCCCTGAACGTACCACTTTCCACCAAATGAAAAAGTTATTAAAACAAAATAAAATATATCCTAATACACATATCAAGTGAACTTTTTAAATCTAAAATGAACTCTAATGAAGTCTTTGTAAATATACTTATTTAATTTTTATTATGTGTGTGTGTCTGTCCATGTCTATGTATGCATGTCTCCCTCAGAAGCCAAAGAGGGTATCAGAGCCCCCAAAACTGGAGTTACAGGTGGTTGTGAGCCACTGAACATGGGTGCTTTGTAATGGTAGTATGTACTCTTAACCACTAAGCCACCTCTCCAGGCCCTTTAAGGGGAGTCTTCCATTTGTCCTATAGGTCAGGAGGAATCACCTGAACATCAAAATGACTATCATATACACCTATGATAATCATTTTTCTCTAAAGAATTTGAAATACTGGGTAGGTGTTACTAATTAGGCCTCGGGAAGGTGTCATAGAACTTTGAAAAACATACCAGTGATCTCAAAGAAAGCCAACTTCAAATGTGGGATTGGAGAATGTGTGGTTTTTACATAGACTTTTAATGGCTTGTGTTTCCATGAGGGCTGAGAAAACAATGAGCATGGGTTCTCTGCATCATTTGGCTCCCACTTGAAGTCTCCATTGGGAATGATACGCTGATAAACTTGGACTTGATCTTTGGCAGCATCCCAGCTTATAAACACAGAAAGATGCAAACGCCAAGTGTTAGAGAGAAAACAATAAAACCAGGATGTTGAAGAAGCTTCGAGTCTCTAGAGTCATAGATTTCTATGTAGATTCCAACTCAGAATGACACAGGGTCCTTAATAAAACACATACTTCCAAGATCCATCCCTGATTGTTGCACACACAGTCTTACAGGGCAGAACTCAGCAACATGGATCTTCAAGAGCTCCCCAGTTGACTCTGATGACCAACCCAGTGGAAGGCCATGTTTGACATTTGGAAAATACTGATGCAAAGCAACATTGCACTCTAAGAAAGAAAAAGGACAAAAAAGAGTTTTCCAGAGTATGCCAATATCATGTCTCAAACATAAGGCAGAGAGCAATAGAAAGGACACCAAATGCCAACCTCCAGTTGGGGTATGCTCACCACCCTGCCACATGTATAAACAATATATAGATCACACACACATATGCACATACACATACACACACATACACACAGACACTCACATGCACACAATTTCTTGAATAGTTGAGAGACAGTAAGGAGCATGGAGAGGCTGGGGGTCTTCTCATATCATGTGGTACACACACCAGTGAGCAGAACCCTAACATCGCATGAGTTCACTCAAAAGAACATTTAACCCCTATGCTCACTTGTTTTATAACCAGCCTGATCCATTTCTGCATCTATGTTGTGAACACAATTCATAGTTCCCTCAGGGGAGCAATAGGAACAAATTAGCCGATATTTACCAAACCATCTGAAAGTGAGCTGCACTGAATGGCTTTGCACATCTATTTTCCTCTGGGTCTCCAGATTGCACTTACTACAAAGTACAAGGGTTTCCTTCTTCTTGAGAAGTTGTGGTTTTTCTTGGAAAAGGCGAGCAATAATAGAAAAGCAGAGCCTGCCTTCAAACTCCATTTGGAGGTTTAACTGAACACATAGTTTTCTTACTAAATCATTGCACAGTGAGCTTTCACTGGTCTGTGAGAGGAAAAAGATTATGAATAATGAAAAAGAAAGCCAGGGTATTGGTCAAAGCACTCTTTTTTACCCCCAACAAGTAAATACCTACACATTTTGTTACTATTCTGTTTCAAGGACCAATATGCAAAAATAATATTAGATGGCTTTATTAATTCTCCCATGGCATGTTCTCCTCGGCATGGCAGGTATAAGGTGTGACATGCTTTGACTGCTGCCCAGTTAGCTCTCAAATACTATCAAGCATTCCATAATCTTAGAAAGTGTTTTCAAGTGTAGACATTTGCAGAGCAGTTTTTAACCAGTCAGTCTCTTCTTAGTGATTCTAGTTCCTTTAGTTCTCAATAAAACTCAGGCAAGAACCATTATCCTGTCTCTCAAATGAAAAAAAAAAGTTTGAAAATGTGTTGATTTCATACCATGACAAATACTATACCACAAATTGGGCATCTTCTTGTTGTTGTTTGTTTGTTTGTTTTTTGAGACAGGGTTTCCTTGTGTAGCTTTGGAGCCTGTCCTCAGATGAGCTCTTGTAGATCACACTGGTCTCGAATTCACAGAGATCTGCCTGCCTCTTCCTCCCAAGTGCTGGTATTAAAGGTGTGCACCACCACCACCCAGCTGCAAATTGGACATCTTAAAACAATAAAAATGTATTCTTTCAAAGTCATAGAAAAACATGAACATAAAACAAAGTGCTGGAAGAGTTGGTTCCTTTTAGACTTTAGAATTTAGAGGTTCTGAGGGAGAATTTGTTCTATACCCAGCTTCTGGCTTCTGGAGATTTCTGCACATTCCTGGTGCCTTTGGCTTTGGGCACATCACTGAAATCTCTGCCTTCATCTTCACATCATGTTTTCTCCGAGTCCTTTTCTTACAAGTGCACCAGTCAATGAATTTAGAGATGATGCTAATATGATGTGGTAAACCCATATCCTAAATGAGGTCATGAGTTTAGGTTATTAGTGAAAGAATTTTGTGAGATCAAAACTTATCTACCAGAGAAGAGTTAATAGATTTCAGAATTATCACTGAATGATAAATCATGGAATGAGGACTCAAATTCAGGTTTTTGTTTTAGCTCCCATCTAAATCATATTGTAGGGTGGACCCTCTGGGTATATACTGGCATCATCCTGCCTCACCTTGGCAAAGAATTCCTGTTTCATTCAATGGCTTTCAAGTTAGCGCAGAATTAAACATGGTGGCTGTTACCTATGGCAACAGATGATGGCCACTATCAGTAGCTTCTCTTACATCCCAGCATTGGTTCCTGCACTGTATTTTCAATGAGTGTTATATAAGTCCCTTTATGTCTACCTTAGAATACTTTACATACTTGTTTATTCTCCTACAGTGTCTTTCCTTCAGTCCAGACACCCATACTCAAAATTTAAGTGTAATTCATGTCTAAAGGCCCAGGTTATACACAAATGCTCACCCCAATTCCAGTTGAGCTTCTTTAAGATAATTCTAATCAACATCTAAATTTTTGCAACAGTTTATTCTCCATTTCCCTTTTCTTTCTCTCTTTACTTCTTTTTTATTCCCCTTTCCTCTTCCACATGCCCTTTGCCCTCTTTCTTTCTATAAACTCATACATATATGCATATATTAATATTTGAAAAATGGGCCTGTAATAACCATGGATGGACTTTTATAATCACTGTTCCCTAAACAATACAACACAACTATTCATATAATATTTAGATTGTAGGAAGCATTGTACATAACCTAGGGACAACAAAAAGTAGGGCAGATTGAGTGGCTTATTATGTACAAGCACCATGCCATATTGTACCAGAGATTTGAAAATATTGATGTGGAGATCATGATTGTCATAAATATTAGCTACTTTGCCTATTGGGTCTTTCTCTGCCAAAATGTGACTTAGCCATGTTGGTCAACATGGTGACTTTATGGGACTTTGTACTAATGGCTCAGGTATTGAGCAGAACTACAAAGTTGTTAAAAAGTAAGCCTATTCCAAAAATCTATGCTTGCCTAATTCCAAATCAAAAGCAATAACAGAAATGAAGACAGATTCAGTCTGTCCATGGTGCTAGGGGGATACCAGCAGTGAAGACATGGTAACTGACTAGGATCAGCGACAGAAGGCAGATGCTGCACAGAATCACAGAACCACCTAGGAAGCCACCTTTTGCCTGATTATGATAAGCAGTTAACCCTCCAAGCAATGGATAACTAAGGATGTATTTGATGAGCAGCTGTACTTTATTCTTTTCATTGCATCTCTCCTACTGTTGATCCTCTGGAGAAGGCAATGGCTGTCTTGCTACATGCTGACAATGCTTTTGGCTGGTTCTGTAATGATACTTCAGTGGTGCCAAGTCCCTACTGCTTTCTTCTGAGGATGTCTCTCCCTTGGCCACCAGTGTTCAGGCTGCCTGGTATTTCTCTCAAAGCTTTCACTGCTATTTCCTTTCAGCTGAAATGTAACTATAAGTGATCATAGGAGGACTAAAACACTGTCATAGCTTTCTCTGTGGCTCATGACAGGTCTTAGCATGAGACCCCTATCCTCTGGGTGTCATTATCCCCAATGTCATAACCCACACATGGACATTGCATTCTGGCTCTGGAACCTGGTTATCTGTTAAGCTTCCCCCTCTGCAACTGCAGCTTGCTAACTGTACCCTCCAGGGAGTGGAAACCCTTGTTCTAAGTCAGGTTCCTTCTGCTCATAAATGGAGTGATTGTATCCTTTTTAAGGCACCTTTTAGCCTGGAGTCTAATGCAAGGTAAATATTCATGATATTAATAAATACTGTTGGGAGAGCTAAATAAACAGAGATTAAGCTTACCCACGAAGGTTATCCTGTTTTTGATAATAGGGATTTCAGAGATGAGAGAGACCTTAAACAAACATCCTAAACATCAGGACATTGAGATGTACACAGGAGACAGATTTTGCCTGCATTCTCAGGCTAGTTAAAGATAGGGGCTGGCATGGGCTCAGTGAAAGGCTTTCCATTTCACCCATACTTTTCTATGATGCCACTATGTACCAAGCATGTTATTGGCTTTGCATGGTGGTCAACCGTCAGTCTACAGACAGTCTTTATTGTACTAACAATATGGACTGGGTCCTGGCATACAATCAGTGGCAGGCCACGACTACAACATCCTGGAAAGCCTACCTTTCAGATACGCAGTTTGACATGTCACATGGAGTATTAAGTGAATTGTCAGTTTTCAGAATAGTAGATCTAAGAGTGAACTTAGTACATCAATGAAAATCCATGTCCCTTCCCAAGCTCTTATTCTTTCTCAAATATGCTAATACATATCACTTTATCTGTCTCTATAGGTGCATGTACAGTAAGCTGTGAATATTCTATTCTGTGCAGCACTTTAAAGTATAGGCTTCTGAAATTATTTCTGGGGGTCAGAAAGATGAAATCTCCAAAACAGAAGGAGAAATAAGCTCTGAAACCGGCATTTCCAAGCCTGTACCTTATGAACTATAAAGTGCTAATACACCAAAACTTGTAGCTGAGGCACTGCCCAGGACACTTGGCACTCTGACAGGCATATCATAGCTCTTCTTGGTTCAGCTATGCATATATGATTAGACAATTCCAGACACAATGGCATTAAGATCTGGTTACAACTAGTACTTGGTGGGGAGTAAAATACTGAGAAAATTTATGACAGGTGTCTTGTCCAGTAGTATCAAAATATGTGTCTTCCAAGTGCCATTTGTTGACTGATTCGCTTTCTTTCATTTAACAACACTTCTGTAGTCCAGAAGTCTCAAGAATTATACTTGTCTTGGAGCCTAGAATTAGAGTCCTCAGAAAATGTTTTATAGGTGTGTGTGTGTGTGTGTGTGTGTGTTGGACATGCCAGCTCTAATTGAGATGCAAGATCATTGAATGCCAGTACACTGGAAACAATCTGTTAGGTCACTAGATGAAATAATTTCTTAATAATAAAACTCTTTAGATATACATTTCTGTAGTTCTTGACATTTGCTTTTGGTGCTTCACTGGCAATAGGTCTTAAGGGAGTATGTTCTTGATAGTTGCTATCTTTGTATATAGTTTTGTATCAAGTCTACATCTTTTTCTTTAGACTAAAAGGGGAATTGTAGTGAGAGATCTACCAAATGCACCTGTGGCATTGACCACGCCCAAATGGGCATGGCCACATATGCATATGTGAGCATGTGAGATTTGATCTGGTATCTGGGACAGGCTTGCTCTCTCTTGGTTCCAGTCAGGTCATAGAGAGCAGCTGGACGTTGTTCATTCCAAACTGCTTCCTGATGGTTGGGTGCATTGTCCAGACCATGGGGATCATGACAATACACAGAAACCTGGCCAGGTCCTTGTTTTTGTAGTTTGCAAGGCTGCATTGTCTCAGCTGTTTTAGACATATTTACAGAATGACATCTCCCATCACATTTGATAAGAACCTTGAAATGTAATTGAGAAATGACAAATATACTCTGTGGGCATCAATGCTGCTATGTTTATTGTAAAATAATTATTGGTAGAAATCTTGATATATCTGTCATTAATTAGCCTTACATTCCAGGAAGCAGCATCTGAAAATCAGTGATGTAATAATTTTTACCAGGAGCCTGAGATTTGGGAAGAGAAGAAACTTTCTAATAAAGAGGAAAATTGAACCTCTATCTACGTAGCTACTGCCCAATCTCATGTCCTTTCTAGTATAATATGTGGCTGACTCTCACAGTTTTGCAAGTAGGAATCAAATGGTCTCACATCTTATAATTGTATGCCTTTCTGAACTAAGTTGAATATTATAGAAGCAGAACTTGGTATCGGTATCCAATGGCTTTAATCTATGCCATGCTGTTGACCAACATAAAAGGTCAATTACAACCATTAAATACAACTCATTGTTTTTCATCCCATAAGACATCATTTAACATCCCTACAATTATTAACATCATTAAATCACCTTATCTTAGCTGGAAAAACATTCCCTTATTCCTTTTATACTTATACAAAATTACTGTGAAACACTAACAAATTGTGTGAGCCTTCAATGGAATGTGCACCATCAAAGGTAACTAATGATCCTGGGTGTGGGAGGAAGGCAGGGAAAGAGTTCATTAAAATGTTACCTGTAGCTTCATGAGCCCTATAAACAAAGTTAAACGCCAGCCTCTTTCAGAATCACTGCCATTGAGCAGTAATAATGAGGTGCCTACTTGGGAATAGTAGAGGAAATAATAAACAATTCAATGCTTCTAGCATTGAATGATACATTTTATTGGCAGCTTTGAAAATTCTTCAGAAGTGTTAAATAATTAAGTTTAGCCACATGCCCACAAAGTAGGCATTAGGTTTCTTGTTTTATAGATGTGTTCATTTATTATAGTGTGAGTTACTGCCCACGTTTGTGGGAGTATTTGAATAAGAAAAGTTACACTGAAACATACTATTTGCATATCGACTTGGAACTGTAGTGATAACATGGCTGCAAACCTTAGGAGCTCTGAAAAATTAATGCCCATTCAACATACCTACTTTAATATTGAGAAACTTGAGAATCAAGGAAAATCTATCAAATCAAGACAACAGACATCAGCTTCTGGTCATCAATGCACTTAAAATTTCTATATGACATCAGAAGCAATAGTAAAAATTACATAAGAAGCTATACATTAAAGAATATTTGCAAATGATATATATGATGCAGGGCCAATATACAAAATTTAAAAGAGCTCATGCAACTCAATAAGGGAAAAACAATTCCCTTTAAAATGGGCAAAGAATTGAACTAGACTTTGTCTAGGGAGAATACACAAATAGAAAAGAGCTATGTGAAGAAGTGTTCAATATCCTTACTCAAGAGAAAAGCATGTCAAAACCACAATAAGATCTTTGCCTCCCATCAGTTAAAAATTAACAGAAACTAGTAAACAATAAGTGTTGACAAGGATGTGAAGAAGGAAACCTGAACACTCATGGCAGGAATGTAGATTGGCAAAGCCACTACAGAAGACAGCAAGGACCCCATAAAGAAATTCAAAATTGAACTCTCATAGCACCAAGTAATCTGCTTTTGACCATACATCCCAGGGAAACGCAATATCTGCACTGAAGATAAATCTGTACTCCCCCGGAAATTCAGTATTCACAATAGCCAAGATAGGGAAACAACCCAAGCATCTGTTGATGCATAAATAGATACAGAAATTGCTCTTTAGACCTATCTGCAATGGTGCCATTCATCCTTTAAAAGGAGAGCCTGCCACTTGCTACAATCTAAATGGAAATAGAATAATACACTAGAATGAGACAAAAATGGAAAGATGCACACTGAAAGACACTTTTATTTGGAATTGTGTGAGATTGTTTATTTGTTTCCACAAGTTAATTTACAGAAACAGAGAATAAGCATGTTTACCAAGTACATGGAGGAGGAGCGGGATGTGGCAGTCATGGGTTATCAGGTAGTAGAGATGATAGTGAATAGAAAGAAGAGTGAATCTAGAGATCTAATTCTCAACCTGGAGATACTTTGACAAAGTTCTATTGAGTCTGAGATCCTTGCTAAATAAACAGATTTAGCTAGTTCTCTCTATACAAAACTAACTGATAATGATGGGGGAAACCATGTAAGATGACTGTATGTTAATTTTTAACCATTTCATTTTTCATATGTAACCCAAAATACTATATTTGTTTTAAGAACACATAATAAAGAAATTCTCTTTGAAATTTTCAGGTTCAGCAAGATGGCTCAGTGGGTAAAGAGAGGCAGTGAGGGCTCCTTTGAGATAGTCAAATGTCATTTCCTTTGATTGCCAAGAGACAGTATTAAAGTATGCCACCAAACATGGCAAACATAGTATTTCTGCTAGTGAAAATTATATATTTTAGTACCAGCAGATTATTTTATTAAAATGCCACAATGTCCAAGTGTCTGTTTAATACCCTCAATAACTTTCAAACCACAGTGACACTGAACAATGACAAAAAACACAACCAGAGCCCCCAAGCCTCACCTTTATCTACTTCTTGCAAAAAAAAAAAAAAATGACAACTCCTCTTTTAAATGATATATCTCAGGGATGTATATGTCTATGTATCTGGGAGTAGATTATTTTTCTTTGCAACTTGATTCATATCCATGCCATTTGTACATGCCTATCAAACTATGTCATCAATATGTCAAATGTCCTAGAATTTTTCTTGACTTTTCAATAATTGATGCCTTTTTCACAGATCATACTTAGGCAAATGTTTATCATTTAAAAATATTTCCAAGTCTACTATTTCAGTAATCTCTCACAAAAGCCATTTGAGGCACACCTGGGAAGACTTGCTCTTATGCTTTACAGGAAGAGAAACTGAGGGTCAGGGAACTTAAGGACTTTTTCTAGGAACAGGGTTCCCTGAGTAAATCATTACTGCCCCAACTCAAGAACCCAGGTGGTCCTGATAGAATAGCACTCTTTCTGGGGGTTATAAAGTGGTGAGATCTAAAAGAAGCAAATGTAATTCACATTTGTAGAGGTGGTTCAAGTGCAGCTAGACTCCTAAAGTACTATAGGAGATGGTCTTACCGTCACATATTAAAAATCCCACATGGTGGCTCACACCCGCAATTCCTGAGGCGGGACATTGAGATAGAGGGATCACCATGAATTCAAGGTTAGCTTGGGCTAACTAGGGAATCACAGCACAGTTTGGGTTATAAAGTAAGACACTATTTAAGAAAATGTCATTGTCATGAGGGAAGGGGAAAAATAAAAAAGTAAAGTGGTGAGATCAGTAAGTCAGTAATATTCTAATATTAACAGCAGGTAAACACACACACACACACACACACACACACACACACACACACACAGGCTAATACCTAATAATCTATGTTATATCATTAACATAGATACAAAACTCTCCAATAAAACACTTGAAAATAAATATAAGCATTTACAAAAAGATCACCCACCAAGATTAATTTGGCTCTATTTCAGAGATGCAGGAATGATTCCACATATGTAAATCAATAGATGTATTAAATAATATAAATAGGCTTAAAAAACATGTCACATGACAAAATCTAACATGCCTTCATGATAAAATATCTAGGGAGAGTTGGACTAGAGGGAACATATCTCAGCATAGTAAAGGCTATATATGGCAAACCCACAGCCACTATTATTCTAAATGAAGAAAAACACAAAGCAATCCCATTTAAATCAGGAATGAGACATTGATGGTGTCCTAATTAGAGTTTCTATTGCTATGAAGAGACCCAGTGACCACAGCAACTGTTATAAAGAAAACATTTAATTGAAGCTGCCTTACACTTCAGAGGTTTAGTCCATTGTTGTCATGGTGGGGCAGTTGTGCAGACAGACATGGTACTGGAGAAGGAGCTGAGAGTTCTACATCTTGATTCACAAGCAGCAAGAAGTGAACTGCCTGCCACACTGAGCATAGCTTGAGCATAGGAGACCTCAAGCCTACCTCCACAGTGACACACTTCCTCCAACAAGGCCACACCTCCTCAAAGTGCCACTCCATTGGGGAGTCATTTTCTTTCAAACTACCACAGATGGCCACTACTCCCACTCCTTTTCAATATAGTGCTGGAAGTACTAGAAGGAGCAACAAGGTAAGAAGAGGAAATTAAACGAACACAAAAAGGAAAAACAAGGAGTTGAGTTACCTCTATTTACATTATCCCTATGAATGATATTATACATAAGAAACCCAAAAGAATTCCACCAAAAAACTCTGGGAAATGATTGATAATTTCATCAAAGTGACTGGACACAAAGCCAACTCACAAAAAAATCAGTAGCCTTTCTACACTACAAATAAAAACACTGAGAAAGAGATCATGGACACATTCAAATTCACAAGGGCCTCAAAGAAAATAAGATGTCTAGGAGTCAACACAACCACAACCATGGAGGTGAAAGATACAATAAAAACATTTTAATTTCTTTGCACAAAGACTAAGGAAGACACTAGTAAATAGAAAGACCCCCTGTGCTCATGGATTGGTAATTTAATAGTGTGAAAATGACTATTCTACCAAAAACAATTTACAGCTTTGGTGCAATTCAAATCAAAATCCTCATAACATTATTCACAGAAATGATAATTTAAAAAATACCCAAATTCATATGAAACCACAAGAGACCCTCCAGATAGCCAATGCTATTCTGAACAAAGAGAATGATACTAAAGGCATTACCAATCTAGATTTCAAGAAATGGGTCACACATGACCAGGTAAGTAAAAGTGTTAGAAGAGCTCAGAACAGCACAGCTTAGAGTACATGAGGCTTTGAAGGATGTCAGTGAAAATATAAAGCACATTCACCATCAACTGTTACCATGTGGCCTGTACCTCATGACATGAAGGGCTAAATGAAAAAGAACGTGAGGTACCACTCGGGTTTCTGCTTAGGTAACAAGAAAGGTTTCTAAGCCTCTTAACAGGACAAGTGGAGGCAAGGTTGAAAAGGGATAGTGATAAGGCCAGTTTTAGAAGTGCTGACTCTCCATTCTGTGTGAGCATCCACACAGAGATGCCAAGACAGCAACCCACACCAGAATGGAGTGTCCGGGCTTCGAGAAAGATGCCAGGCAGGGAGCCATCAGAGAACAGGTGGTAACTGAAGCTCATTGTTTATCCAATAAGTATTTATTGAACACCTATTGTGCGCCAGAAATTGTTTTAGATGCTAGAGGTATGGCAGAAAGAAAATATATGGTTTCAAAAATTCAATCCTCTTGGAGTTAGCAATGCACTGGAAGTTGTGTTCTTGAACATACACATAAAGCCACCATTCCAAGTGCCACAAACAGGAACAATAGAGGGCATATCTTTACTGAGAGACAGTGGGCTTCACTAAAGAATGGTGACAAGCTAGGCTAACTGAAGAACACTTCAAGGGGAAACTGAATATGTGAAGAAGCTGGAAGAAGAAAGGGTTCCCTTTTATGACCTTGCAATGGGTCTGCATGGTTGGAACTTAATGCATGGACCCTGAATGAGAGAGACAAAAGTTGTGTTTAAGAGCTTTACATACAAGGGAAGTCTACTATAGTACCAATCCATAAATCAGTCATCAGCTTATGGAATAGAGAAGTCAACAGCTTGTTAAAGAAGTAGGGGAAGAAAATCCTTCAAGAGACCTCCAGATTTTGATCATATCAAGAACAGTACAATGTGATGTATGAGCTTTTCTTCCCCATCAGCATAAAGAAAGACATCATTATTAGTGACTAATTTATCCACTGGATGTATTTTGCTCTTCAGGGAAATTGAAAGGGGGTAGGTGGGGCACTTGGTTAAGAATAAGGATCTCATGGAAAGGGTACACAGAATGAGGACAGTGAAATATCATTCAGACACAGGTGGAAGTGACATACAGAGTCAGTCTGAAATACGGGGATATCTACAGAAAAAGGCCAGGGAAAGAAGCCAGATTCAAAGGCCAATGTAGCATTCTTCCAGTGAGGCGCTTCCTTAAGAGGCAAAGTTTATCTCAATTCCTCCTGTTCTCATCCCGCTCCCTTCCCCCTTACCACCACCCTACCCCCAGTTTGCCCTGTAGATATGGTCAAAATGTAAAATGAAATAAAAAATTAAAAATAGAAAACAACAAAAAAAGAGACAAAGTTTAATGGACCCAGGGTCTGGAATAGGGAGTGGGGAAATAACTGTGTAATGGAAATAGGGTCTTCTACAGTGTAGACATATTTGTAAATCAATTTTGAAATTGATTCACAACTATAAATATCCCAAAATTCACTGAAATGTAATTTATATGTCAATTTCATATTAGCAATCCCTTTTAAGTGTTGTTAATAGCATGGGCCATCTCTTCACTTTCACAACATGACACAGTGAAGGGTTTAGGTGGCTTGATTGTGTGATTTTTGTTTTCTAAAGCTGCCATTATATTGAATGACCCATGGTTGGACAGGCTTTAGTTGTATTTAATAATGATTTTGGAAACTCAGTTCCATGAAGATGGTTCTTCTACCTGGGAGGAGATAACCATAGAAGCATGTGAACAGTTTGGTGTTTTATAGATCTCAAGGTACAAATTCAATCCTAACATCTGTTCTATAAAGTGTGCAGGGCAGAGCCATAGCTTCAGTTCACAGACAGGCAAGATACTCAGGGTAGGGGAGGCCATGCTGTGCATATCCTCACTGCTGGTAACTGGCACATCTAGTTCTACAGCAACTCAAGTCTTCTTAAAACAGAGTTCAGGACTTTCTTATATGGCACTGTAAACTGAACATGAGGTTATTTTTATTGTCTTAGGATCTAAGAAAAAATCACAAATATGAAACAGAGAGCAAACAGAAATAAGTAATTAGATGCTCTATCATTTAGAACTAATTGATGAATCAAAAGTGATTTAGGATTTTTTAATTTTTAATTAAAGTATAATTATATCATCCATCCTTCTTTTTCTTCCCTCCAATTACTTCCACATTCTCACTCCCAAATTGATAGTTTCTTTTTTGATTTTTATTGTTACATGCACATATATTTTCAATTAGATACTAGAGGTGCATGCACAAATATATAGATACAACCTACTGAGCCCAATGTTTTTGTTTGTGTGTATGTGGGACTGACAACTTTCTATTGGATGAAAGAGGTTCATCCCTGGATGAGGTTAATTCTCCTTCTCCCAGCAGTCTTTAGTTACCTGCTGTTCTTTAACAAGATCACAGAGGAAACATCCAAACTAAAGAAAGACATACCCGTACAGATACAAGGAGCACGTAGAATCTCAGCTAGAGAAGACCAGGAAAGTAACTCCACAAAAGCATACCATAGTTAAAAGAGTAAATATACAGAACAAAGAAGAAAATATTGATAGTCACAAGAGAAAAATATCACAAGTCACAGAAAGGAAAACTCATCTGAAAAGTATTTTATTTTTGAACATTGTATTTGATTGTGTTTGCAATGTATATCACGCCATTACTTTTGAAAAGCAAAGCATTAATTTCCTTAGATTCATGAGATGAGTCACTCACTTTACAATGAAGTCTCAACTCTCCAAGTTCATTCCGGGACAATCACATGTAGGTATTCATCTGCCTGCCTGCCTGTTTGTTTGTTTTGTTATGCTGGGGATTGAACCTAGAACATTGCATAAACCAGTCAGGTGCTCTGCCACTAAAGTACAGCCCCTGGCCAGTAACTTTTTTAACCATTTAGAAGTGCAAATTCTCATGTTAGTGTGCATTAAAAAATAGCTCACACCTTTGATCCCAGAGTTCCTGAGGCAAAAGCGGGCATCAGATCTGAGTTTCAGACCACCCTGGTCTAAAAAGCAAGTTTCAGGACAGGCACAGCTACATGAAGAAACCTTGTATTGAAAAACAAACATACATCAACCCCATCCAAAGCTGGTGAGATGGCTTAGTGAGTAAAGTCCCTTGCCACATAGCCAAATGACTTAAATGAAATCTCTAAAACCCACATGGTGGAAATCAGGAACCAACTCCCACAAGTTGTCCTTTGACCTCCACACTTGCTTCATGGCACATATGCATGCACTCTCAAATTGTCAACTGTCACTGTTTTCCCTTCTTCATGTAGATAATCATCTAAATGAATTGTAATTGGATTGAAATATTACTCATAAGTTGCTCTTTACTCCAAAATTTAGATGGAATGTAAAGAATTAGAAATGGCATAAGACAGTAACAGAAAAGAAAATAATAGGGAAAATATGTGCCAAAATTATAACAATTTATCTTTCAGGTAAAGTTTCAATTGAGTAACAATTATAAATGTGTTAAAATTATAGTATGAGGCAAGCAGGCCAGTCATACACAGTCAAACTTAGGGTAGATTCATCTCCAACATAGGCTTGTCTGGATCGATGGATGCCTTTTCAGTTATCTTAAGTTTGTGTGTATGTCTCAAAGGGTAAACAGGCATTAATACAGAGGAAGAGTTTCAATGCCCAGATATCACAACGATGGGATTAAAAATGACCACATCCAGCATGTCACAGGGGAGGGCTTCGGAGTCACTGTGTCAACTGAAATCATTTCAACTTTTCCAACTGTAAACCTATCAGTGGTGCATCTGATCTAACTGAGTGTGTCATAGACAGAGAAAAATTCATTTCTGTGACCCAGCAAGTGATTCCATCTATCTCATATGTCACACAGATCACTAAAGCCAATACCACAGCACTCTCACAATCATACAGGTTACTCAAGAGGCCATGTCTGCTAGTGCAAAAGGAGGGCTCCCCCATACCCCACCAAGGCATCAACCTCATCACTGATTAATTTCCTCCTCAAGATCTCTGCTATGGCATTATCAAGTTTTAGTTCCCAATTCGCAAATAACCTTGACAATCTAGTTTTTTCTCTCTTACTGTAGTTTTTTGTGATAACAAATACTCTGAATTTCATATATTATTAAAGTTATATTTAATCTTGTTTTTTAAACATCCCACTTAACAAATTCTTTCCACAAAACAGTCTCTATAAAAAAAAAATGCAGTTCAATGAACAAGGCTGACACCAATCAGCATGCCAAACTGCACAGGTAAAGCCGATGAGACCCCAACGCTGTACAAAGAATTACAGGCAACTTACTATACCCAAAAGCAGGCCCTCTCCCAGGGAAGAACACACTGATTGCTTGTTCACTGTCAAATGACCAGCCCTGAAGATATACATAGAAGTAACATTATATGGACTCAACAGGCTATATTTAGTTATATATATGTATGCACAAATATTTATACACACACACACACACACACACACACACACACACACACACACACACACATATATATATATATATATATATATATATATATATATGCATGTAATGCCAGTTTATGAAAAAAGAAGCCATGATTTGAAGGAGAGTGGGGAGGAGTAGATGAGGTTTGGAGGGAGGAAAGGGAATGGAGAATTATAATTAAAATATAATAAAAAAGTAAACACAAACAATGCAGCTCAAAGTATCTGAGAAGATGGCTAAATAGGTAAAGGGGCTAATTGGCAACCTGAGTTCGATCCCTGGGACCTGCAAAGTGGAAGAAGAGAAACATTTCCCTCAAGTTGTCTTCTGATACCCACACACGCACCACAGAATATGTGCATTTTCACATACCCAAGTCTTCACTCACAATAATGTAAAGGATAGAAACACTTTTTAAAATGCAGATCAAATTTGTACTACTGCGTGTTCATCTGCTGTTGTATTTTCCACTAGCAGTTTGGGGGTAAAGACATTAGTGTTGAGGGAAATGTGCTTTCACTGATAGGTTGATAGCAAGCAAACTCATTCCCTCTCTGATTAGCTCTCAAAGGAATTCACTTCTCACTGTATTACAGACTACAAAGAAGGGGAACTGCAGGATCTTGGAGGAAGCAACAAACAAAGATAGCCATGAATATATAACCACACCTCATGTTTCAAAAAGAAAGAAAGAAAGAAAGGAAACTCATCCTCAAAATTTAGTCTTGTCCATAAATATCAAAAATTTTGGTGGTCCTCACACCTTTGAAAAATGCTGTCCATCTCTGTTTTCTTTTCAGTTTCTATTACTAACCTTAACTACTCCTAAATCCCAGCAATGCCTTGAACACGCCATCCTACTTCATGGCTCCTGCCTTTGCACTGGCTGCTTCCGCCACCAGAACTTAGTCCTTCCTCGTGATTTCCTCTTCTGACAAACTCCTACTCACAGTGGAAGGCAGTTCCCATCTGCATCAGCTTTCCTGAGCCACCCAAACAGCGACCCACTCCCTTGTGCGTGTGCCAACCCTATACCTATTATTTATCTCATTTTGTATGAATGCCTGAATGCCTGAAACACACCAAATTGTGTCATATTAAAATTTCTGAATCAAGCTAACTTTTCCATGACCTAAAGAATGAAATATGATCACTGAACGAACATTTTTTAAATTCCACAGTAAAATTTGACACATGAACAATTGTCTGGTAATCAATCTGTAACTTTATTCTTTCCCTTATTGTGAACATTTATCTTGACTTTTAAATTTAGAAAATATGGATAATATGGGGATGTGGAGGAACTAGCACATTTCACTGGCCAATACCTAACCTTACCCCCCCAAAAAGTTGAATTCATTTTTTCCCTAATGTCTCAAGTTGTTAGGAAAATCCTGATAACCTAGACTTCAGAAACTATAGTTGTCAGGTTAAATCTGTTTCTCTCTGTCCATTACAGTCATAGGCATATACCTACTAGATAGCCAAAAGGGCAAAACAAGGGGAAATCCCACAACACTTAAAACATCCAAATTACTTGGGTCAATGGACCCCAAGAAAGTGCAGAAACGGGGCTAAAAGGCAAACGGATCACTGCACTCTCAGGCTCACTGGCATTAGCGCAGCTCTCCATGCTTTTAATTGGCATGTATTCACTATGTACTTGGTGGGTTTCTATAGACACTTTCACAGAAGTGTACCATGGCCGTTGGCCATGCTCACCTTTCCCACCCCTTTCTCTAGAACCCCTCCACACTTCAATTACTTCCATGAATTGCCATCAAAAGAGTAGAATTGCCATCCACCACAGATGGGATATGTGTGATGTCTTTCTGAGTCTGGCCTGATTTTAGGCAGAGTGAATAGGGAACCAATCAGCTGTACTATAAGATGAGGGGTCTATATTCACAAACCTGAGTATGACATGTTACTTAACCTGATTGTCTTTCTACAATATACATACATAATACGACATACCAAAAATACAATTTTTGCCTATAGGTTGTATTAGTAAATAATAAATCGTGCATTTAAAGATTTGTTATGATGACTTAGATATTCTCCTTACACTGGTAGATATCAGCTCTAACACCAAATCACCTGACCTCCCCTGAAGTCTGCAAGATAACTTTGAGGGGGGTGCTTGCAGAGACAAAAGTAAAGACTAGTTATCAACAAAAATTTGGACCATTTAAGAGAAAGCTAAGAATTGATGCTATGACACAATTATCTCATATCTGTTGGTGATTGGAACAGATGTCACCTGCAGTCCTATTCTCCCTAGATTAAGCTGATTTTGTGGGCTGTATTTCATTTAGACATTTTGTGATGTCATATGCCAAATGGCTCACAAGTAGATATTGTAACATGCTCTTTATGGAATTCCATGCAAGTATGACAACTGCAAAAGACTGACTTCCCCACCATTGTCTTCTGGCTATTCAGTTAGGTAAACAATCACAAGTTTCTTTATGTTGTTACGTGTGGTAGTAGTTACTCAACTGCTTTCAAGGAGTTTTGTCTTCGATACTAAGAAAAAAATCCAACCTGTTTTTTCCAGTTTCTCTGATCCCCACCTTAGAAATTACTCTCAGGGATGCTTTCCCAGACAATCTGTTTTTGTTTCTCTTTCGAGGTCGGTTGTGACAAGATCTCTCTGTGTGTCTAGCACAGACCTTGAATTGACCACAAAACTGAAAAGGGTATCCCTCTGCCTTAGCTTCCTGAGTAATGGGATTACTGCTCCCCCTCTGTCTACAGCTGAGAAAACTGCTACCTACCGTTAGACTCACAGTCTTTTCTCACTTAACCTGACGTCATCTTATCACAGATAGTACAGATGAAAACATTATTTCTCTCTTATGAAATCCTGTGACCTGCTGGGAATACAGTATTATTAAAAATATTCTAATTAGTTCCGGTATGCCCTGCAAAAAAAAAACTGATGCAAATGATTTTTAATTAAGAAAAAGACAATGGATCAAGTATTCATTAAACTGAAAAACAAATAATTAAAACTGTTTGCATTCAGTCTCTGTTCCTCATTGGATTTCTCAAAGCGATGGGAATGGTGCCATTCAAGCTTTGTGCAAATGATCTTGCTTAACGAGCATATGAAAAATCTCAGTACTGTGTGAGTATATAAAAATATAAGGAATGAGATACTAATGATATGTCTCTTAGAAGTGGATACCAGGAATCTTGTGTTTTGTGGAATTTTTCAAGGCCCAAAAAGGATGTTTTGGCCATGCTGCCCAAATCCTCCCTGATTAGCATTAGTGGATAATACATACTTGTAATACCACACAACAGAATCTCTCATGAGATAATTGGATGCTACTGGAATTTTTGGAACACAGAAATTGTTTCCAAAATACTGAAACTTGGATCTGTATCAAAATAACAAAAATAATAAAATGACTCCAGCAACACAAGAGCATTTTGAATTCACACAGGCTTTTCTGTGGGATTTTTTGGTTTTCTGAGTCAGGGTTTCTTATATAACAGCTCTGATTGTCCTGGAACTTGATTTGTAGATCAGGCTGACCTCTGCCTCCTTGATGCTGGGATTAAAGAGGTGCATCTCCACTGCCTGGCGCTATGGGGTGTTTAATATAAGGTTCCCAATCACTCTATATAGTGTAGCTTGCCATAGTATGATGATCAATATATCTTCAGGAAAAAATCAAACCAATGATAGCTAGCAACAGCTTAGTAGTCCCATTTACAAATGGAAGAATGAATCCTTAGAGTAGGGAAAGTGACAGAGTCAGGAAATGGTGAAAGTGAAACCGGATAGACTTCTGGGGTTAGTTCACACGCAAGTGCCTCACATTTTCACAGGACTTCTGCATCTGCAAGCCAAACTGCCATGCTTTCCATATATGCCAGAAAATCCTTTTGATGCACCCATGATAAATGTCAGCTACATATTGAAATGTATGGATAATCAGTGGAAAAAATAGTCATGTAGATGGGGTGAGCCTATCTCGCTTTTCAGAAGGATATGACCAGTTTTCCACCTTATTCCTTGGGTCAATGACATGGAATACTTTGAACTGTACACTTATGTGCACAAACAAATGTTGGAGTAATAATTCAGTGTTGATATAACAATCCTTTCCTGGGAAAGATTAAAAAAATTCTTACTGAAGTTCTATTTCATGTACAGTAGAAACATCAAAGGCCTAAGTTGTTCTCCAAATTGTCTATGTGTAAAAGGTTGCTATCTGACCAAATTCTACTCTCATGCCTTTCTTATTATTATAACTCCTCTATTATTGACACTGTCAATGTATGTATGTATGTATGTATGTATGTATGTATGTATGTATGCATGCATGTATGTATGAACGTATGTATCCCAGTCATCCTATGAGATAGGTGTTAAAATTTAAACAAAACAATTTAATTTAACAATTTTACAGAAAGAATATATTCCATTGAAAATTCACTCTTTTTCTCACTTTCTCTTTATGTGTGTCTCTTTTGTTCTGCTTCTGTCTCCCTCTGTCACTGTCTGTCTATCTCTCTCTCCCTCCCTCCCTCCCTCCCTCCCCCCCTCCCTCCACCCTCCCCTCCCTCCCTCCCTCCCCTTTTATCAGAACTCTATGCCTAACATTCATGTGATGGTTGAATCTTCAAAGAAAGGCTGCCATCTTGTTTAAACTAGGAACTAATTTTGATGGTTGAATGCAAATATCAGAGTGGAAGGACAGAGAAAAACTTAGAAACAAATGACATCACAGCATCACCACATCAACTTCTTGACTTCTATGTTAAGGGACAATTAATTCTATTTAGTTTGCCACTTTTACTTCTGTTACTGGTGGGTCAATTTAATCATAACTATTGAATTCCTGCAAACATGGGAGGAATAAAAAAAACATAACATTTTTATTTCACCAAAATTTAAAATTAAAGACAGCTGGGTAATACACAGACAAGTATTCCACACTATTGTGGGATAAAAGAAGATAATTTTTCCCTAAATGAGGCAATCAGAAATGGAACTTTATCAGGCATCTGACTCATGCCAGGAAGAAAGTGATGGTGTTTGGAACTCTGCATAGTGCTGCAGAGATGGAATAGAGGGTGGGGAGGGAAATCAAGCATGAGGATTTTGGAGCAAAATTTAGGTGGATCTATAAGGAAAGAGAAGTTGCTTGGTGCTACAGTGAGTGGTACTCTCAGCTCCCCAGAGACATGGAATCAAAATAGAAACACAGCACAGAAGTGAGTCCATCATTGTCTGTTGTTTGAAAGAATTCAGGTGGAACAGAAAAGTATCTATACTTGTAATATTTTATAGAATATTTTAACAGATGCATACTTAATAAATGCAAATCAATTAACTTAAAGCCATCAAAAAGCAGAGAAGCCTCTTTTTTCTCAAAAGCCTGCATGAGACACTCTATTTCATCCCAAACCTTTCTTGGACTCGTCACTAAATTCGCAAGGGTTCAGTTGCAGAGACAGAGAAAACTGACATAAAGCATATATAGGTGTCATCAGAACCTCACTGCATAAGTGAAGGGAGATTTTAAAACACTCACTATTAACCTATTAATCTAATTTTAATCTATGTACTCCTTGGTTCTTTGTGGGATAATTTTATAAGTGCCTCCAGGGTATTTGAGAATGTTGAAAGCCCTTCCTTGTTCTTACAATTGGAGTTGGAGGATGTTTTATTGGCATTGAGTGGACAGAAGCCCTGGTCACTGCTGCACGCCCACTCAGCAACTCAGAGGATGTCTACCCCCTGTCCCCCCCAAAATAATACCAGAATTATCCCACACAACAGCCACTTCAAGGTTATGGCAAATCTCTTTTTTGTTCCTGTATTATTTTCAGAGTGCCCGATGGGAGCACACACCTGGAAGTACTGAATCATAAAAATGTCAAGTGTGGTCCGTGATTCTTGGTGCTGAGCGGTTCTGAATGTATTCCCTTGTTCACAGAATGCTTAAAATTAGTAAAAGCCACACTTGTGAGATACATATTATTTGGCAGGCCCAATGTGAAAACTTTACAAAGATACCATTGAATCCACAGAAGACCCCTAACAAGTGAGTGTCATTATCAGTTTACAGAAAGCCCCCCTAAAGCTTTGATACATGAAGTTGCATGCCCAGAGCATGCCAAATACAGGAAGCTTAATATGCATTCAAGAAACAGATATTCTTGTGCATACCTTTCTTCGACAGTAGCTTGGGGTGGGGCTGCTTTACTTTTCTAAGTTCATAAAAACAGTAATTTTCTTGCACAAAGCAGTTCCTGATGATCACTGTATATTTCTATGTTTTATTTGAGAAGCCATATTGAATATGATTTAACATTTTCTTAACACGCCATGATGGCTGTGACAAATGTTCTCATTCCCTCGTATAAAATGCCATGGTACACACCAATGATTCAGGAAGAATCAGAAAGCCATGATAAGCTTGTAAATAATCAGGTGGCCTCTTGTTTTAAAGATGTCTTTGGAATCTAAGGAAATGTGCAGAGCATCCCCCTCCTGTCTGGATGGAAGGCTTTAGGGGTTTAAGTTTTTGTGTATTTTCATCAGTTTTGCTTCTCTGGCTTTTCTGGAAGTGTTAGGATTGGCTGAACAATTATGCCTACCTTCAGATGTTTCAGCTTTTCTATGGACTTGACTGAAGTTTACCAGGGCCATATGAACTATGTGGATCATCCTGAAAGCTCTTTCCATGGGGTGGGAAGCCTTACAATTTGATCTGCTTTAGGCTTTATTTATTTGCCACTAATTTTCGAGTAGCTAGGTTTGGTTAGGTCTATTCTCTTTGGAATAATGCACTATTACAATAATGGGCATTTTAATTAGTATAGTTCAGAAAGTCCTATATTTGTCTGTATCATAATGATGCATACATAATGTGCTAGAATTCTCTGTATTTGCTGATATATAAAACTTACTTTTTTTCAGTATAACCAGTTTCCTAGATGCATCCAAGCAATGGCTTTAGTTTTTGACTCCTTTTTTTCCTGAGCAGTAAGTCTTCATTTCTTGTTGCATATGAACATGTTACTATCAAATGGAGAAGACACCTAGCTCAGTCTTTGAAGGGCTGGAGAGATGACTCAGAGGTTAAGAGCACTGGCTGCTCTTCCAGAGGTCCTGAGTTCAACTCCCAGCAACCACATGGTGGCTCACAACCATCTGTAATGAGATCTGGTGCCCTCTTCTGGTGTGCAGGTATACATTCAGGCAGACGGCTGTATACATAATAAATAAATAAATAAATAAATGAATAAATAAATAAAAGTTTTTTTAGAAGGAGGGGTGTAATCCCTTCTTTGACTCCCTGGGAGAAGTGAGTTTGTTTTCTAATTGCACAAAGCTTGAAGTATCAATTAAAATGGCAAGGCAATATGAAGATTCAAAGTTTTCTTCATTATGAGACTATGTTTCTTCAGGATGCCTTAGGACACTTTGTTGAACTCATTTTCTTTTTCTTTCCTCCTTTCTTTCTTTCTCTTGAGAAAGGACTGTGCCCCCTTCAGCACTTCACACTTGCTTGTATAAGCTAACACACTCACAGGGACATGTGGAGGTTTATTCCAGAGGAAGCACGAGAAGAGACACACCAGTGATTCGTGAAAAAGATAGAAAAAGATCACAATAAACTACTAAATGATCTATCAGCACATTGGTTTAGAGATTATTACATTTAAGTACATAGTTTTGTGGGCACAAATAGGTAATGACCTGTGCCCATGTCTTGGCAGGCTGAAAGCTGATCTCAAAGCCGCCAGGAGTCAGGTGCCAGAACTTGGCATGTCAAAGTGCTGCATTGCCTCTGTGGCCTGCCGCTTGCCTCTTTCAACTAAGATCAGCTGCTGGTTTTCAAGAACGTTCCCTTGGGTACTTAAATGCTGCTACCAGCAGTTTTATTACGGTCTGCCATGATGTTGTGGAGCTGAGCAAGCTGCATTAAGGTCGTTATGGAAAGCGGAGCAGAGCAGTCTCAAGCATGAGAGAATAAGAATTTAGAGTGCACAAGCTCAACCCCGGAACACAGGGGACTTGGCTCACTTGGAAAGTAGACGTTGTCTTGAGAAGAGGTTTAAATGAATGTATTCTTTGACTATTTTACACAGACACACACACACACACACACACACACACACACACACACACACACACCACCCACTCCCCACCCCCCTTTTTAATCTCTCTTCCTCCAAACAAGCTCCCCTTCTTTTGATACCTTTTTGTTTGTTTTATTTTGTGATCCACTGTGTTTAACCAGAGCCATCCATGTGGGTAAGTGTGGGGCTACCCACTGGAGCATGGGCGCCTCACCAGTGGTTACACCACTAAAGGCAATGGCTCTTTTCCGTGGGGCGCAGACTGTTTAAAAATTTCTTTCCTTTTAAGTCATAGTTTTACATAGCCTGAGTTTTCAAAGAGACTAATTCAGTTTTCCGGTGGAAGATGCACTATGAAGCTGCTACTCCAGTTAAAATACAAGAGAAAAATAAAACATAGGTAGGCTACCTGGGAAAATAGTAGCTCCATTGGAAGCTGAAGCTGAGACTGAAAAGACAAGCAGGGTGAAATCACCAAAGGTTTTACCCGTGTTCTGAAGAAAACACACTGTGAAGCATCTTGGAAACAAGGTGTGGAGCCATTTGCAAGGTACTTAAGTACTTAAGTCATACTGAGGAGTCCCAGTTAGAAGTGTGGTCAGGACACTCAGCTGCTTCTCCACAATCCTTGAACAGACCATGGTATGGGATAAACCAGGATGGAAAGCCATCACAGGATTGGCAGATGAGTTCAGCTTCTGATGCTTGGTTTCCACTGCTAGTAGTCTAGAAGCCAATTAATAGACCCTTCTTTCCTACAAGGACTCTAGGAAGTTTTAACTACTGAAGGCAAACTCTTCAGGCTATTGGTGTGGCATCCTAGAAATAAGATGTTGGCATCTCTTATGACTTCATTTTCTTCCCCCATCCCTTTAACACACACACACACACACACACACACACACACACACACACACACACACACATATATATATATATATATATATCCTGGCATTCTAATAGCAACAGAAACTAATAATATCTAGCATTCGTTTTCCTCTAGCACCTGGAAGAATCAGCACTCATCTGGGTGAGATGCTGATGTGGATTCCTCCCCAGCTGCTATGGATACAGGACTAGGGAGACAGAAACTTCCAGTGCCTCCCATTGTGTGGCTACATCACAGAGACGCAGAACTGAGAGACTGGAAGTCTACTTGTCTGCATGTGTGCACATGTACACAAAGAAACCTCAGAGAGCAATCTCAGATAGGTTTCTGTCTCCTATGGCATCTGCTTCTTCCCCACAGCAGTATTAGTGGGATGCCCCTGTTGGAAATGGAGAAACTGCAGTGCCTAAGAGTGAGGAAATGCCAGTAAGAAGTGACACACACCTAGTGGTAGACACTGAAGAGGACAGAGAGCTCTGGCAGTGGCACACTGAGATTCTGGGGAAAAGAAGAAGTAAGTTATCTTAGATAAACAAGTGGGGGATACATCTTTTTCATAGCACTGAAGGAGACATTGGCAGGAGAAGATGCTTCCTAATTTAGTTATAGACATACTGATTGGAAAACTATATGTTAGCAAAGCTTTCCACAAAGCTGTTACACTCTCATGAAAATCACTGGCGACTAAGAGGAAACACAGAAATCTGACTTTGGAAATCTCCAGCAAGACACAACACAGGTGAGATCCATGCTCCAAAACTCGAAAAAGGCAGAGTTGTGCCAAGACTACTTAAGAAATCATGGCCATATCTTAAAGGAAATTTAATATGAAAAGATACGGGAACACTTGCTATGTGCTCTCAACCAAATACAGCAAATATTGGATTTATTATGTAAGAGATGAATAATGAGATAAAAAGATAATTAAGATATGCCATTTAAAGTCTCTAAGAAATCCAGCTGAGAATAACAAGGTAACAAGACCCAAAGAAATTGTACATTAACGGCCAATAAAACAGATCTGGGTTACAGGAAAGCTAAATCATCAGTGTAAAGAGATGGCTCCTCCCATCAAAACAAATAAGAAAGAGTGGCTAGAAGGATGGTGCTGACTACAGACTTCTCTTTATTAATAGTTTTTATACCCAAAGAACACCCTTAAAGACTGGGGTAGCAGAAGCAATCAATCAAATGGAGCAATGGCTTCCCAAGGTAATGAATGCTTTGCCTGTGACCACAGCCCTAGACAGATGTAACCAACAGGAACATAAACCACTGAAATGTCACCATTCAGCCCCTGCTCTACGAAAGGCAGTGGAAGCCAGATCTGGCAATTCCTTGGGTCAACTGCCTTCAAGACCATACCCAGTTTCAGCTACAGCTCTGTGAACAGTTGCCTAGGAGCAGCCATGAACATGTTCCGAGAAGAAGTTTGTCTATCTGGCATATTCCCAGTCTCTAACAACAACAACAACAAATCCCTTCACTAATTACTGCTTCTGGCTCAGTGTGATGCTGGTTTTAATTCTACAGAACTACATTCACCGGAGTGCACCCAGGAGAAAGAGGAGTATGAAAGGAAAAGAAACAGGGAAAGAGTAAATAGCCTCAATACCATCCTCCCTGGATCAGCAACAACTCACCTCAGATGGTCAGAACTAACTCAATAAAACATCTCATAAGATACGCTGTATTCACCCCTCAGTGCTGATGTCTGTCTTCGTTAATGCATGTGTTCCTGGGTAGGCTAAGCATTCTCCCTTGTTAACTTATTCCTATCATTCGCTTTCCTTTTAAGTTCATTTTCCTGAATTTGAATCAAGCAAAGTCCAAATTAGTAGCTTCCAAAACCTCTGCTGGCTATAAGTGTCACCTCATTAACTGACTGTCTGAAGTCAGCCCTCCCCTGGACTTTATGGTGTGCTGCCTGGGATAGAGTCAAGTCTCCAGCACTTGTGTTTCCCACAGCAGTCTGTTGTTCACTGTCTAGGATAAGCTCACTTGCACCCCCACACAGGAGCATGTGTTGTGTTCAGACACTTGGCGATGATGTCCCAGCCTTTCGTCTACAGGTTCAAGGCTGCAAGCTGGGACTTAACTTTCATGAGTTCAAGCTTTATACACTGTATCCTTTCATGCCTACTTCATTTTTATTATAGATTAAGATCATGCCTCTTTCTATAATGCTTCTCCTTCTCTCATCTTACTTTGTTTTTTTCTGAATATTTGATGCTTATTGATTTATTGGTTGAAGGAAGTGTCTATGTGCAAATCAGAGGTCATCTTGCAGATATGGGGTTTCCACTTCTACTTTATGGGTTCTGGAGATCTAAAATGGGTCACCAGTTTGGTGGCACCTGTCTTTACTCACTGAAATGCTTCACTGGACCTCCCTTTCCCATTATATTATCAGCGTTTTAGTGACTACCTTTGGAAATAAACCAAAAATACATCTTTGAATGCATATATAATTATATACATACATACACACAGATATAGATATACACACATAGTCACACACACACACACACACACACACACACACACACACACACACACTCACACACTAGTACATTTTGTCAAGAGACTGAGTCTTCTGGATTATTCTGCCAGCTGACTATCCTAGAGGCAACTTTCTGTCTTTCAAGACCTGAGGCGGGGAAGGAAGCAAGACCAGAGTTCTGGCTGTTTAATTAGGCAGTGTCATTTTCAAACACACCACCAGGACTCAGAAGAAGCCTCATGCACGCCTGCCTTAGAAATCCTGGGGAAGCTGAGTAAGATAATTTGTATGAAAGTAGTTGGTAAATTCAGTATTGTTATTAGAATTTTAACCAGCTGGGGTGGGGGAGGCAGGAGGAAGGACCTTTAAAATGTAAGGAGGACTAACTTTATAATTAGGAAGGAATCAATATCATCACTTGCTATAATGGGTTTCCCTGCATATTACTAGAACAATGGTGTTCACCTCATGGACTCCTTCTGAAGGTCAAAGGCCAAGTCTTGGCCTAAGCATCGATTGCAGAGTGCATTACATAGTAGGACCTAGAGAAATTGGGCTCACAGCTTGTCGGTGACATGCTCTGGCATTCCCTGTGCCGTGGAGCTGGCCCTTCTCTACAGCCCATGAAGCCTGAGCGGGTTGATCACCCTCAGCCAAACATGAGCATCCAATCCCGCTCATCCCTTCTGGGCCTCTTGCTGAGGGGAGCCTTGTAGCAATTTATGGCTTTCCTGATTTTAGTAGGCTCTCAGGCCAGAGAAGCAGTTTCAGAGCTCGATTGCCATTAAACATAAAGGCACATTCAAGCTGCCTGGTACTAAGTGGGTTCCAACTCCCGGTCAGCATTCGTTTTGCTCTCAGAATGGTTTCCTTCCAGTTGCAATCAATATTCATTTTTGGCAAAAGAAATGCAAAAGAAATTAAAATTATGTAGTCTGTTTCCAAGGATTTCACTTTCACCATCCAGATGGCTAGATCCTGTAACGACAACGTATACCTGCTCTATGCTTTGCAATTATCTTGCATTTTCTCAAGCATTTTATAGTCCTGTAAACTTGACTGGCAGGTTACAATAGTCCTGTGTTGCATAGAAAGCCCCTAAAGGTCAGAATAGCTTCATGAGATGCTGAGGTTCTTGCCAATAATGAGTGCTGATTCTGAATCTATGAATATGGAAACTAAAAGCCCCATTCTCAAGATATACTGCAAGAGAATGAATGGCTGGAATTCTGAAGTAAATACAGTATCCTTCTTTAAAAAAAAAAAAGTCCATTTTCTGACAAGCAAGTAAATCCACTATGAGATAATAAAGAACACATGCTAGCGAGATAATGAAGTGATTTTATTATCCAATAAATTAGACTCTGAATTTGATGAGTAGAGGCAACCAGATCAGGTAGAAGAATGTGTGAGCATTCCTCATTCTAAAAAGTTACAGCCATGTCAAGAGGTTGAAGCAACTCCCACACTTGTTCTGGACCATATATCCATCACCTTTGAGTTGGAGACTTAGATCACAGAGCCAAGACACCACTTGCATTCTTTCCTTAATTTACATCACAAAGACTTAAAAATCAGCCCTGCACGGTTTGTTTCATTATTGTTATTTTTCTACAAGAAATAAATACTTCAGTACAAAAGGGTCTCCTTCCTAACATTTTAGTAACATTTGGATTGGGTTTTTTTGGGGGGAGGGTGGTTTGATTTGGTTTACAGTCAAGTAATAATGAAATATATAGATGGCATGGAAAAGCACAGTGAAGCAAAACGATTCATCCAGAAAAGCCACCTGTCGTTCATTGGGATTTTTCACTGCATTCACACTAAAAATGTAGCAAGCTTGGGTAATCAAATACAAGATTTCTATATTAAGAGTTGGAGCTTCACATTGATTCCAAGTAGTTACAAATGTTTGTTGAATGAATCTGTATTTCAGTGCTGGCATAGGGTGGGTCAATTAAAAAAGTAATGCAATATTTCAATGTTGACCATGTTAAAAAAAAAAAAAACAGCCCAAGGAAAGAGGAGGAAATGAAGACTGAGCCATAGATAATCCAAAATGAAAGGTCAGATGACTATCTTATTCCAGGAGACAATAACTGTAAAATCAATAAATGTGCATGCTTGCTTTGTCTAAGGTCTGAAATTGCTGAGGCCAGGACATGGGACACAATTGTTAGCCCAGGACATTCAGTGTAATTAATCATGAAAGAAGCCCTTTCATAGAGAAGACACTATCAGTAATGGTAAAAATGAGTTAATTATCAAAGCTCATGGTGGGTTTTGTTTATTCCTTTTTCTAAAGTCTGAGTTCATTTATCAAATTTGAATATCAGTAAGAAGCCATCTTCATTTCCTATGCAATTAAGACAAAGCTAATTTAGGCTCCTACTGAAATGAAAGATGAAGAGTTTTGGAAATGAATGAATCCCAAACATTAATTCTCAACTTGCTAACAATGAAGTGAATATATAAGAAAACTTTACAAACACCCTCTTAATTTGTTACTTAAATACATTTTCAGTTTGTTGCAACTCTAGACAACTCAGGGAGCTGCATATGTTAGGGAGGCACTGTACTGTTGAGTTGCACCCTAGCTCAGTAAATACACTTTTATTCCATTATTAATTGGAAGTCTGATACCCCTATCCTTTTTCCATTGCATTTAACCCAACCTTTCTCATTATAAGATTTTACAATTCACTATATGAACTTCCTGTTGAAAGAAGCAAAGACTTTATCATCTTTTCTATCATTTTCAAACCACTAGAAATGTGGGTGGGTGTTCACTTGTCATCCAAATATTTGGAGAAGGGTTTACAAGCCTTCTCCCCAGTCACTTCTCCAGATGTAAGTTGAATCATAAATGCAAGCATGATGACTCCTTTTGTAATGCTCAGAAAAGCATATTATAAACAAATGTTGTTATGAGACATGAGACTCATTCATATTTATTAGTGAGCAGGTTACCTGGACATAGGGTTGCAATTGATTGTGAATAAAAAGACAAACTAGGAGTATTAGAAGTTACCTTGGAAATATGTCAGTCCAACACTTTTGCTTTCTCCCGGAAGAAGCAGAGATTTGCCTAAGGTGTGTGATCACTGCAAGTGTTCTAACGGTCTAATGTGTGACACAGCAGACTCCAGAGGAAATTATACTGTAATTATTCCTAATAGTTAATGAAACTGCCCATCATTTGTAATGTACACGAATACAATGGATATAATTGTATTGATGGATTAGAAACAAAACAACAGCATATATGTTTAGATAGATTAGTAGGTGACAGAGGACTGATAGCACTTTTTGATACAAAACTATGTGATTCATATGATGTAACCCACAGAGTTATGTAACAGAACCATTTTTGTTAGATATTAAGTACCCTCTGTGCATCATGCACTCCTCAAAGAAGCTATCATTCATTGAGTTTTTAATACAGTGTTAATAATATCACTTGAAAAGTTATTGAACTACTCCTCCATCTTCCTATTTTACATCTGTGTGGCTTGATTTATTAATTTATGTTCACAAAAATAGTCTTTGTCACAGATTGAATGTAGAAGCAGATATGAAGATCCAACTGTCTTTTATTAAGCCAGACAGCAAAAGATATTTGCAAAAATATGAAACAATGCTATTCTTCATACTAATATTTTTGTTTAGAAAATACAGCTATTTTGATAAGGTATCATTTTATTATAATCTTTGAAATGAATTAGTGACTTGTTTAACATGTTTGGGTAAACATCAGTAGATACAACTTATATAAACACAAGCTCATGGGAAGTTTCAATGTTGAAATATGCAAATCTCCTAAGATCAAAGAGTTGAAAACTAATAACATAGAGACAATCTTTAACAACAATAATATTTTATTTATGTTGATGATATTGTAAATAGTATAAATGATTAACAGCAAAAGTCATAGTATGAATCTATTGGGATATAGGTACAGGCAAATAAACAGTTCTGAAATTAGTACAAGCCCAATAAATGCACATGTGTTTGTGGGCAATGATTTGTTAGTTGTCTAGTACTTTGACACACAAACTGTAAAAACACCAACAACAAATGTTATTGACTAACAGAACTTCAAGCAGTCTTCAGCTACATACCCCATGGGAATGACAAAAGCATTATTTGTGCCTTTATGTAGGTACATGCAAAGCATAATGTGGGTTCTAGGGATAGTAAACATTGACTGGAAGGCTGTAGGAAACTATCAAAGGAGTGATATGAGAACTTGTGCTTTTGAAAAGCAGCTCTAGTAGCCAAATATATATTTCATGAGACAAAATAGACCATCAGGAAGCCAGAGAAATGTGGAGAAAGTGATTTAGGATAATAATCTATTTATCAAAGAATCTCCTATTAAATGGAGTAGAGATTTCAATGGAGACACCAAGAATATGCTGGGTTCCATAATAATCAATTTTCCAGCAATGAAAAATTAACCAGATGTGTAGGAAGAAGTGTAAGACAAGTAGGACAGATGACTGGAAAAGGCCTTCACTGCTCATCAACTATCTACCCTGGGTCAGTCTGGGGGAGTCAGTTATTTCTTCCAAGTAAAATGACAGAAACAGCTCCCATGAGGACCCACTTTATATACAGATCATGTGGGACAGTGAGTGGAAAGCCCTTTAAGCACTGGAAATATTCCTCCCATTAGGCAAGAAGATGAATGATGTTGGCCAACAACAAATAACCCACATAAAAAAAAATACCCCATATTATCTAACAAATGAGAAGCTAGCCAAGCGTATCTATGTTCACTGAGAAAATCATGTGATATTAATCTTAGAAGTATAAATAACTTTTCATTAGAAACCAGACTATACAACAAGTATCTATCTTTCAAATCACCAGAGCCTGGAACTCAAGCAAATCCCCTTGTATTACCAATGGAGTAACACCAGGGAGAGATGGCTCAAAGCAGAACCAACTGGTTCTTCTGCCCTCCAGCCAATAGCCTTTAATAACAAACTGTATGGGGTGATAATGGCAGGAAATAGTGCAGGGGGTTTCTGTGATCCCCTGAGCCATGGGGAGGCCTGAGATAGGTAGGGTAAGAGAAGAGGATAGGGAGAGACAAATCCTCGTATATACCTCCCAGAATAAATGCTTTGAGGGTTAACTTTAACTTTTTATAAATACAACAAATAATAAGGATCTCCTATCAAAATAAATAAACTTCCCCATAGCAGCTTGTTCTATCTGTGATGTTTGGAGTGTGCAAACTGGAAAAAGCCACGTCAATGAACATGAATCAAAATTGCTATTGTAGGTTAATACTCATACATTCATCTCTATTTACCTCAAATTCCTACACACACACAATTGCCAAATGACTTGGAAGAAATCATACAGCTTTTCCCCATGACTAGTCATCACATTTTACCACTGTCAGCCCAAGGGGACAGATGAGTGGGAGGGCATAGTTTATTTACCAAACTCTAGACATGATAACACAAATAGGCTTCTTCAGAAGAAAAAGATCGCATGAGGAAAAAAGATGTTATGGCTTCTTTCAGTTCTCTCTGTTCACCAACTTGCCGAAATTTCCATAAATGTTTTATCTGTAAATCTTGCTGCAAGGAGCCCACCAAGACAGAAGAACTGCTTACTCAGCCCAGGTACAGGAGAAACTTCCAACTCTTGATGCTAAGGAGAGGGACTGGAGGCATTGTACCAGACCAGGTCTGCCCTTGGTCTACTGGCTTCTTTCACCCTACCTTCCCTGCTCAGCTCCATTTCCATGCAAGTTCTGGCTGTATGAGAGTTTCTATGCAAGGCATTCTTGGGATACAAAAAATAAAGCACACACTAGATTGCAGTACTAAAGGCAGTCAGAAGATTGCCTCAGAGAGGGTGGTGGAGAAGCTGAGAAATTACTTAAAGTGGCAGAAAGCCTCTTGCTTGGAAAGGGTAGTCTTTAACAAATGACTTGGTAGCACACTGAGGATCAGAGAGAAATGAACAACCCAGGTATCCTTCTCCTGACTGTGAGGCAGTGCTCTCCACAGTGATCCACTGTTAATATAGGACACACAGTCATGCCAGCAGGCTCCTTGAGGAACCCCAGAAAGGGAGTAGCTACAATGAGGCCTTGGTGTGGTGTTAGACAGAAAAAGAAATTGTGAAGAACCTTGTCACTCAGAATTGTATTGGGAAAGTACTCTAAGGGAACACTGACATTTGTGAGACTTTCCCAGGCTTCCAGTTCTCAACTCCAATTCATTTCAGACACTGCTGAACTTTGTATGACTTCTGCCTGAGTGTTCACTCCAAAATCTGGGTTCGCAGTCCAAAGAATGTTCACATTTATGCTCACTTTCTAAGGTCCTATTTCATTTGATCTCTCAACCACCTGTGACAAAGTGAAACATGCCATTCCCTCTAGTCTGTGGCTTTGCCATTCAAGATACAATGAATGCTAAAAGACTGATACTGAAGTACAGCCATTCCAGCCCACAGTAGCAGGATACACAATCTCTGTACTTGTGTTCCATGAAATCTATGCAGTTCATCCAGAATTATCTATAGGTGAAGCTCCATTATGTCATTATTTTGACATTATGTCAAAAGAGCAAACAAATGATTTGAACAGTGTGTTAGGAATGAATCCTGAATCTGGAGTCCTGGCACAAGTCCCTTATTCTGTCATTTAAAACAATTACTAATCAATGTCTTCGCATACATTTATTTCCATTGTAGAACAGGGATAGGAGAAGTAGAATCTCTGATATCCGAGTTAATTTTGACTCATAAAAGGTTTAATGATAATAGCAATAAAAAGTATTAGGGACTGTGAATAAAAATCTCCATCAAAAGGATATTCTGCAGCTAGAAATCCTCAATGATACAACAGCTCATTCAAAGAGGGGAACAGATATAACTTATTATTCTGCCAGATAAAGGACAAGACTTTAATGGATGCGTGCCTTTTCCCAGAGGAAAGGGTAAGGTCCAATGAAGGGGAGAGCTAAGGGATGTCTGTGTCAGGAATAAATGCAGAGGACAGAGCTTGATGGGAATTGCAGTTACTGTCACAGCAAGACTGTAAGGAAGTGCAGAGCAAGGCCTTTGTAACAAGGTCCTTTCTGAACCATGCCATCTCTCCACGCTTTTATTTATTCTGTCACCATCTGTCCACCAATGTGATCAGTAGCTTTGTCCTCAAGATGTAGAGGGCTTGAGTACTTGTTATTGGGAGTAGAAAAGAAAGGGAGGACTACAGAAATTGCCATTTGCCTGCAGACAGTCTGAGGATACAGAATATGGTAGGAACAGATCAGTGGAGAAGTTAAAGCCTAGGCATTGGCTCTTCTTCCTACAGCAATGAGCAGTGGTAAGTCCCATCACACACGGTAGCTGTCACATTAGTCACACGAATGGGCATGGTGCTTATACTGAGCCACTTATTCTACATCATTAGAAGGCAGTTCTTTGCCTCACGTTAAGGTTATTGCTCTTTACCTTTAACTCTTTCTTTGAACATCTTAAAAATCTGTTGTTAAGTGATCTTGTTATGTAGCTCAATGTGACCTCAAAGAACCTGTAATCCTGACCCGGCCTCATGGGGACTATAGAACTACACCCTACCTCTGGCTCTTAAATGTACATTCAAGTGAGAATATTTAAGAAACCAATATTTTTATTGTTTATTTGGTTGATTGGTTCATGGTTCACTTTTTGTTTTATTTTGTTTTTGAGACAGGGTTTCTCTATATAGCCCTGGCTGTCCTGAAACTCACTTTGTAGACCATGCTGGCCTTGAACTCATAGAAATCCACCTACTTCTGCCTCCCAAATATTGGGATTAAAGATGCGAACCACCACTGCCTGATTTTTTTATTGGTTGGCAATTTTATACATCCATAATAAATTTCAGGGTTTTTTTTTTACCTCTTTTACATCTCTTATTCATCCCCACTCTCACTTCTTCTCAACAAACCCCCGCCTGAATTTCTTGTCTTCATTTTGCATGTGGGCCATTGAGTTTAATTAGAGAATCTAACCCGAGCATGGGTGGGAGGTTTCTTAATGCAACAAGAACAACTTGTCAGTGGCTACACCACTGAAGAAAATGACATCTCCCCCTCCTCCATCAACAACCAATAATGGTCACTAATTGCTCAAGGAGGAGCTCCTCCCCCATCTGTAAGCACATGTTCAGAGGTTCAAACTTGTACAAGTCTTTTGTAGATAACCATAGCTGCATCGAGTCTGTGAATTCAATTGCTGTGTCATTACATGAGTTCATTACTATGTCCAGAAGACATCCAGTATCCAGGACGTATACTGAGCCTTGAAGTGGATTATATAGCTGTCCCATTCGAGGCACTCTTCCATCACTTATTCTTGGCACTTTGGCCAGTTACAGGAAAAACCAGTATTTAAATATCCACATAATCGCATGAATGATAAAAGTAGGATTACCTATGTTAATGGTTTTATAAGTTTAACACATAATGTATTATTTAAACTTAGAAGTTTTTGAGACTATAGCAGATACAATTATCACTCTAAGGTGAAAGAAAATGAAACAAATAATCCTTGTGTCCATGAAATCCTATGCCTGTTATTCAACACACCACATAATCTATTTGCACCACCTAGGTGGAGGTAGGATAAAGTTTTTCATAACTATTTTATAGTTGAGGAGTCTGATACCCAGGTATGTAAACAGTGAGCTTGAAGAATAAGGCTCAACATTTACTTAAACCGGGAACATATTTAAAAACAGAATTGTGCTAGAGACATAGCAGAGAGATAGATCTGTGGTTAAGAGCATGCATTGCTCTTACAGAGGAACTGAGTTATGTTTCAAGTATTCAGCTCACAACTGCTTATAATTCCAGCTACGGAGAGAGAGGATGCCTCTGGCACTCATCTCATACATACACACATTTACACACACACACACACACACACACACACACACACACACACATATATATATATATATATATATATATAATTAAAATGAAATGAATGTCAAAAAGAAAACATAGCAGACTGGATGTGAATATGATTGGAGAGACACAACACGCATGTGTGAAAGTGTCATAATGAAGTCCATCGTTGTGTAGAATTCTAAGCAAAAACAAAGAAAAGCAATAATTAAGCTGAGAGTCACACCCAATCACTGAATCTAGAGGTATAGATCTGTGGTAGATCAGGAAGCACACACTCGGGGTTTCATCAGCAGCACTATAAAGGAAAATATAAAACAAAGCAAACAAAGTTAACAAACTACTCTTGATCATTAAACCTACCATGTGTTTTCAAGTCTGTTTATGTTCTGTGTACATAACAAGTCCAAGAGCAGATAAGTAGACCCTATGAATGCAATTAGAGTCTGACCATGTTGATTCACTGGTCATGAGGAAATAAAGAGGGTATATTAGAGGATTCTGTGGTAAAGGCCATGGTACCAGGCCTGATGACATGAGTTGGATTCACAGAAACCACATGTTGAAAGGATAGAACCAACTTCTACAGGCTATCCTCTCTCTCTCTCTCTCTCTCTCTCTCTCTCTCTCTCTCTCTCACAACACACACACACACACACACACACACACACACACACACACACACAGGGAGAGCACACACACACACACACAGGGAGAGAGAGGGGGGAAGGAGAGAGAGGGAGAGACCATTTATTAGTTGACTATTAAGATCCACAAGTATCAAAAATCCATAGGTTTCCAAACCTAAACACGGATCTTCATATTCATTCAGGCTGACAGAACCCAGGGAATGTGATAACAGAGTGCTTATACCTTTAACAAACCTCCCAGTGTGTGGAGGATGAAGAGGTGAGTGAATGCCAACCCTTCTGTGAACCCATTAAATCCAAATCCCAGGGAGACCCAGAAGTACTCTTGTGGTTCAATAAAGGCATAAATCAATTCTCCTTTCTCAATTGTGATGATGTTGGCTCTAGCAAAGTCTACTTCACACTATAACACTCTCTGATCACCCTGGTCCAGGTTGTTAATCAAGGAGAGAATTCCCCTCACTTTGAGCTGTACTTTCAAGTGTATCATTATGAGTATTGTCTTCTAATCATTTTACTACATAGTTTGATATATGACTGCTCTCTTCTAACACAAAGAGGTAAATGACTCAAAAGAATAAGGAACTCTAAAACTGGACAGTTAAAAGTTACTTATTTACACCTAAGAATGTATGAGCTCCAAAAAAAAATGTGCAATGATCTCATTCATTATATTTTTCAGGACAAGCTTCTCAACTGAAGTCTACAGGGCTGTGTGAAAGTCACTTCTGTGATGTTATCACCCCAAAGAGACTTCCCCTGATGTGGAATCCCTGGCCAGAAGCTCTGAGTTAGAGGTATTAGCACATAGCTTTGGAGCCCTCTGAATAAAAGGCCATTTGTCAAGAGAGGAAATGCCAGAGTCATCTCCGAATTAAAGTTTTCATACTATAGGCCTGCCCAATACAAAATGGTTCCCCTGAGGCAAGCTGAACTTCCTATCTAGATGCATTCTGAACCCACTCCACCATGAGCAAAACATTATAAGAACCATGATACACAACCCAGCACACTATTCTTAGCATTGCAATTATGCAGAGTGCTATAAAGATTTCAAATGACAAAATTAATAACAAATGCCTACTTCTTAATAGGAACACTTACTTAATAGGCCAGGCTAACTACTCCAAATACTTCTGCTATTGTGTGTGTGTGTGTGTGTGTGTGTGTGTGTGTGTGTGTGTGTGTGTGTGTGTGTGTGTGTGTGTAATCTCTGTGGGGTTATATTCCTGTTTTAAAGACAAGAAAATGGAGGTAGAGCCAGAATGATAAAGGCAATAATCCAAATTCACACAGTAAATGTGTCACAGTACATGAAGTTCAGCTAGCTTCAGCAATCTTTCTATTAGCTACTATCCTTATCTACTTCTTGAAACAAGCCACTGTTCCTCTTGATTCTTGCTTGCTCCACTGTCCCAGCCTCTTCCTTTCTCAGCCTTCTAATGGTGTCGCCAGCGTTTGATGGCTGTTGTTGAGTGACTTAGGTTCACTCCTGTCCTCATGCCCCAACTGTGAAACATCGTCGTCACCCCCCCACTCAGATTTCTCAGTTCTTGACAATTTCTGCCTTCTAGCAATTTGTGCCTCTTAAATCTTCCTTATTCTGCACTATATGTATGCCAAACTCATCATGGGCTCATTTCCCTGATGTCCATTGTTCTGGTTGACATTTTTTTGTCAACCACTACAGTTTAGAGTTAAATGGGAAGAGGCTCAACTGAATAAGTGCCTCCATCAGATTGGCCTGTGGACAAGTCTGTGGAGACATTTTCTTGACTGCTAGTTCATCGAGAAGGGCCCAGTCCATAGGATCAGTGCCACTCATTGGCAGGTGGTCCTGGGTAATTTTAAAAGTGGGCTGAGCAAGTCATAGAGAGCAAGCCAGTAAGCCCCACCCCTCCATGGCCTTTGCTTCAGTTCCTGCCTCCAGGTTCCTGCCTGGAATTCCTTCCTGACTTCCCTTCACAGTGGGTTATAAGACATAAACTGACACAAACCCTTTCCTCCCCAATTTGCTTTAGGTCATGGTATTTTATCACACCAGTAGAACAGAGACTGAGACACCTACTATATTCCCATACACTGAATGAGGCTTTTTGTCTGTAAGTTTCTATATGATGAAAGAAACCAGGGTCAGTGCTATAGATTGATGCAGAGTTTAGGGACTCCAGAGAATTGGCTCAGCCCCACCCACACACACATCTTCCTGAAGACTCACTATTGCCTCTTGAAGATGCTCATAGGGGAACATGGAGAACTTGGAATTCACCCTCGATCAATAGTTATCATGTTGAACAATTCTTCAAACTATCTTAAGCACTTTCTGAAGTAAAGGTTGCTAAGCCTACCCCAGAGTTCCTGACTCAGGAGTCTGAGATGGAACCTGGACATTTTCATTCTCAATAAAGTTATATCATCATGTTCTAACTACAAAACAATTTTGAAAACCACTGCCCTAGAGGAAATATTCCAAGTATGAAAGAAATGCACATATAAGTAGAAGCACCCTGGTAGAGTGCAGGAGGGGAGCACTGAGAAGGGCAGGACTCTGTGGATATGTGCAGCCAGAGAGGGCAGGAGTATGATGTGTACAGAGTGGGGTGAGAAGAGATAAGCAGAGCATTTGGACTTGAATCAAAAGATAAGGAGCTCAGATTCGTCTCCAAATCACAAAGTGAGTTGGATTCGCCTTCACATACAAGGAGGTGCCAAATCCACACCACCACACAGGGACCAAAGTGAGAGGTCAAACATCTCACTGCTTTAAAGCATCTATGTTACCCTGGATGCCTTCTGTAGCTTTTCCAGGCATCTGAGATGAGCAGACACGTAGAGCTTTAGACATTCCAGCCTGAGCAATGACCTTCCAGAATGGCAGGTCAGGAGAGGTCAATTGTTCCTAAATTGGATGAACAAATGGTTCTCTCCCACTCATTTTGCCAGAGGGGATGCACAAGCTAGTACAATGCACCATTTAAAGACAAAAAAATACTTTTTTTCCAACAAACTCATCTTGGCAACAACTTTTAATACTAAGGGCCTTTTCTGCTTACTAGAAATATAAAATAAAACTTGCTCTATATGTCTTGTTCTCTCAATATTAAGAAGCCATTTTTTAAAGGCAGCAACATATCTTCCAGGGACAAGGGAGAGGTCTTGTTATACCCTTAGCAATATCTGGAAGTATCATTATTCTGAGCATACTTTTAAACAATTATTTAGAGAAATGGGGGAGCCATTTCTGAAGAGCCCTGCCATGGGCAGGTGCATGATGCTTTGGGTGGTAGCTGCCAAAAGAAATGGGGCAAAGAGGATGAAAGACAATGAGCCTAGGGCTCATTTTGAAAGAAGTGAAGCAACTGAAACTCAATGGTCTGAGACAGGAAAGCAGGTGGTGCCCTTTGCCTGGAAAGTTGTGATAGGAAGAAGAAATGAAGAAATGAATTCTTGCAGGAGTCATTTGGGTCACCCCACACTGCAAACCAAAGACACAGGAAGCCCAATGCCTACAGAAGAAAACTCTCAGTGATAAGAGAGATCAGTAACATCACAGCAGGGAAGACCATGGAGACAGGAGAGGCATGGGAACAGCCAAGCCAGACAGGCTTTGTTTACAATGTTATTTACTCTCTCTTAACCATACACAGTGTCTCCATCCCTAAGTGAAATGATCTCATTATATTTTCTCTTCGAATTCTTCTGTCATTCAAGTATATAAATAATCACATTCCTGACACTTCATGCTCTGTCCTGCAGTCTGGGCACTGTTCTGCCCCACCCTAACCTTATCCATCATCTCCTGCTCATTTCTGCCTGAGCCCACTCCGACAAGAGTGGACCTGCCCAGACTGGAAGGCCCACACTGAGTCTGCACACACCTCACCCTTGTCTACACTTTGCCCTCTGTCCTGTGGTGGGAACCCGAGCCTCAGGTGAGTCTGGGCCCAGCTCTGTTCTCCAACATCCCCCATCAACCCCTGCTCGGTTCTGCCTGAGCCCACCGGGGCAAGAGTGGACCTGCCCATACCGGGAAGGCCCACCCTGAGTCCAGACACAACCCATCCTTGTCCACACATAACCATCTGCCATCTGACTGCTGACAGAGGCTGAGCCCTCCACCCACCACCTGAGAGAGGGAGAGACCCCACCTGCACTCACTGGAAGAAGGGATGTAAAGAAGACAGCATAAGAACACACTCAACAACAGAAAGACCAATATGACAAAACCAGAATCTAGGGACTCCACACCAGCAAGATTTGAAAAGCCCAAAACAGAGGATGAAGAAGAGATGGACCTCAAAAATTTTCTTAGGAAGATGATAGAGACCTTTAAAGAAGAAACAAGAAAATCACTTAAAGAAATAGAAGAAAAAACAAGCAAAAAATTACATGAAATGGAGGAAAAGACAAACCAAAAAAATTCAAGAAGGAAACAAATCTCTTAAAGAACCTAAAGAAAGTCGAGAGAAAACAACCAAACAAGTGAAGGAAGCACTCAAAAGAGTTCAAGGCATGAAAGCTCAAATTGACACAATAAAGAAAACAAAGAATGAGGGGATGCTGGAAGTAGAAAGGCTGGATAAACGATCAGGAACTAAAGATGTGAGTATAACCAATAGAATTCAGACATGGAAGAGATAATCTCAGTTGTTGAAGACTTGCTAGAGGATATACATTCATCGGCCAAAGAAAATCTCAAGTCCAACAAATCCCTAACACAAAATATCCAGGAAATACGGGACGCCATGAAAAGGCCAAAACCAAGAATAATAGGTATAGAAGAAGGTGAAGAAATACAGCTCAAAGGTACAGAAAACATATTCAACAAAATCATAGAAGAAAACCTACAGAAGGATATGCCTATGAAAGTACAAGAAGGTTACAGAACACCAAACAGACTGGACAACTGAAAGAAGTACCCTTGACACATAATAATCAAAACACCAAACCTACAGAATAAAGAGAAAATATTAAGAGCAGCAAAGGAAAAAGGCCAAGTAAAATATAAAGGCAGACCTATGAGAATCACACCAGACTTCTCAATGGAAACTTTGAAAGCCAGAAGGTCCTGGATAGATATACTACAAACACTAAGGGAGCATGGATACCAACCCAGACTACTGCATCCAGCAAAACTTTCAATCACTATAGATGGAGAAAACAAGATATTCCATGACAAAACCAGACTTAAACAATACACACCCACAAATCCAGCACAGAAAGTAAAAGAAGGAAAACTCCAACCCAACGAAGATAACTACACTCACAAAAACATAGGCAATAGATAATCCAATTTTACCAAAAGGAAAAAGAAACAGAAGGGCGAAATACACACATAATCACACCACCAATAATAAATCCAAAACAAACAAGAACCAACAATCAATGGACATTAATATCCCTCAATATCAATGGTCTTAACCTGCCCATAAAAAGATACAGGCTAACAGAATGGATACGAAGACTGAATCCATCCTTCTGCTGCATACAAGAAACATACCTCAACTTCAAAGACAGGCGTTACCTCAAAGTAAAGGGTTGGGAAAAGATTTTCCAATCAAATGGGCCCAAGAAACAAGCTGGTGTAGCAATCCTAATATCTAACAAATTAGACTTCAAATGAAAATCAATCAAAAGAGATGAAGAAGGGCATTTCATACTCATCACAGGGAAAGTCCATCAAGATGAAGTCTCAATCCTGAACTTCTATGCCCCAAATACGAAGGCACCCACATTTGTAAAAGAAACACTACTAAATCTCAAACCACACATAAAACCACACACACTTATAGTAGGAGACTTCACCCCGCTTTCACCACTAGACAGGACCACCAGACAGAAACTTCACAAAGAAACAAAGGATCTAACAGAAGTTATGACCCAACTGGGTTTAACAGATATCTATAGAACATTCCATCCAAACACAAAAGCATATACCTTCTTCTTAGCACCGCATAGCACCTTCTCTAAAATTGACCACATAGTTGGCAACAAAGACAACCTCCACAGATACAAAAGAATTAAAATAACCCCCTGTATCTTATCAGATCACCATGCTTTAAAACTACAATTCAATAGCAATACAAAATTGCAGAAAACCTACAAACTGGTGGAAATTGAATAACACCCAATTGCACCATTCCTGGGTTGAGGAAGAAATTAAAAAAAAAAAAAAGAAATCAAAGACTTCCTAGAACTTAATGAGAATGTAGACACAACATACCCAAACTTAAGGGACACTCTGAAAGCAGTGCCAAGAGGAAAGTTCATAGCACTAAGTGCCCACATGAAGAAACTGGAAAAAATCACACTAGAGAATTGACAGAACAACAGAAAGCTTTATAGCAAAAAGAAGCAAACTCACCAAGGAGGAGTAGATGCCAAGAAATAATCAAACTGAGGGCTGTAATCAATAAAGTAGAAACTAGGAAAACATTACAAAGTATCAATGAAACAAAGAGTTGGTTCTTTGAGCAGATCAACAAGATAGACAAACCTCTATCCAAACTAACCAAAAGGCAGAGAGAGAGCATGCTAATCAACAAAATCAGAAATGAATGGGGGTATATAACAACGGACACAGAGGAGATCCAGAGAATCTTCAGGTCATACTTTGAAAACCGGTACTCCACAAATTTCGAAAATCTAAAGGAAATGGACAGTTTTCTTACCAAAATTAAACCAAGAACAGATAAGCAGTTTAAATCGACCTATAGCCCCTAATGAAATAGAAGCAGTCATCAAAAGCCTCCCAACCAAAAAAAGCCCAGGGCTAGATGGCTTCACTGCAGAATTCTACCAGAAATTCAAACAAGAGCTAATACCAGTACTCCTCAAATTGTTCCACAAAATAGAAGCAGAAGGGACATTGCCAAACTCTTTTTACCAGGCTACAATCACTGTGATACCCAAGCCACACAAAGATACAACTAAAATAGAGATCTACAGACCAATATCCCTCATGAACATGCAAAATACTCAACAAAATATTGGTGAGCCGGGAGTTGGTGGCACACGCCTTTAATCCCAGCACTCAGGAGGCAGAGGCAGGTGGATCTCTGTGAGTTCGAGGTCAGCCTGGTCTCCAGAGCGAGTGCCAGGATAGGCTCCAAAGCTACACAGAGAAACCCTGTCTCGAAAAACAACAAAAAAATATTGGTGAATCTAATCCAAGAACACATCAGAAAAATCATCCACTATGATCAAGTAGGCTTCATCCAAAGAATGCAACAGTGGTTCAACATATGAAAATCCATCAACGTAATCCACCATATAAACAAACTGAAAAAGAAAAACCACATGATCATCTCACTAGATGCTGAAAAAGCCTTTGACAAAATCCAACATCCCTTCATGATAAAGATCTTAGAGAGAACAGGAATAACAAGAACACATCTAAACATGATGAAAGCAATATACACCAAACCAGCAGCCAACATCAAACTAAATGGAGAGAAACTCAAAGCCATCCCTCTAAAATCAGGAACAAGACAAGGCTGTCCACTCTCTCCATATCTCTTCAATATTGTACTTGAAGTTCTAGCTAGAGCAATAAGACAAGAAAAGGAGACCAAAGGATACAAATTGGAGAGGAAGAAGTCAAACTTTCACTATTTGCAGATGATATGATAGTCTACATAAGTGACCCGAAAAACTCTACCAGGGAAAGCCTACAGCTGATAAACACCTTCATCAAAGTAACAGGATACAAAATTAACTAAAAAAAAAAAAATCAGTAGCCCTACTATATACATATGATAACTCCAATGAGAAAGCAATCAGAGAAACATCACCCTTCACAATATCCACAAGCAACATAAAATATCTTGGGGTAACACTAACCAAAAAAGTGAAAGACCTGTACCATAAGAATTTTGAGTCTCTAAAGAAAGAAATTAAAGAAGATACCAGAAAATGGAAAGATCTCCCATGCTCTTGGAAAGGTAGAATCAACATAGTAAAAATGGCAATCTTGCCAAAAGTAATCTACAGATTCAATGCAATCCCCATCAAAATCCCAACACAGTTCTTCACAGACCTTGAAAGAATAATACTCAACTTTATATGGAAAAACAAAAACCCAAGAAAAAAAAAAGCTCTGTACAATAAAGGATCTTCTGGAGGCATCACCATCCCTGACTTCAAGCTTTATTATAGATTCATAGTTCTGAAAACAGCTTGGTATTGGCACAAAAATAGACAGATAGACCAATGGAATCCAATTGAAAACCCTGATATTAACCCACACACCTATGAACAACTTATTTTTGACAAAGATGCTAAATCTATACAATGGAAGAAAGATAGCATCTTCAACAAATGGTGTTGACACAACTGGATTCAGACATGCAGAAGATTACAGATAGATCCATTATCTGTCACCATGCACAAAACTTAAGTGCAAATGGATCAAAGATCTCAACATAAATCCTGCCACACTGAATCTTCTAGAAGAGAAAGTGGGAGATACCCTTGAATGAATTGGCACAGGAGACCACTTCCTGAACATTACACCAGTAGCACAGACATTGAGATCTGCAATTAATAAATGGATCTCCTGAAACTGAAAAGCTTCTGTAAGGCAAAGGACACAGTCAGTAAGACAAAACAACAACCCACAGAATGGGAAAAGACCTTCACCAACCCTACATCTGACAGAGGGCTGATTTCCAAAATATACAATGAACTCAAGAAGCTAGCTCAAACAATGAAATTAAAAAGTGGGGTGCAGAACTAAATAGAGAATTCTCAACAGCAGAATCTGAAATGGCTGAAAGACACTTAAGAAAGTGCTCAAGGCAGGCATTGGTGGTGCCCGCCTTTAATCCCAGCACTCGGAAGGCAGAGGCAGGTGGATCTCTGTGAGTTCGAGGCCAGCCTGGTCTACAGAGCCAGAGCCAGCATAGGCTCCAAAGCTACATAGAGAAACCCTCTCTCAAAAAAAAAAAAAAAAAGAAGAAGAAGAAGAAGAAGAAGAAAGAAAGAAAACAAAGTGCTCAAAATCCTTGGCCATTAGAGAAATGCAACTCAAAACAATTCTGAGATACCACTTCACACCTGTGAGAATGGCTAAAATCAAAAACACCAATGACAATCTATGATGGAGAGGATGTGGAGAAATAAAAAAGGAACACTCCTCCATTGCTGGTGGGAGTGAAAACTTGTAAGACCACTTTGGAAATCAGTATGGTGGTTGCTCAGAAAAATGGGAATCAGTCTACCTCAAGATCCAGCAATTCCTCTCTTGGGCTTATTCCCAAATAAATGCATGTCCAAACAACAAGGACATATATTCAACCACGTTCATAGCAGCATTGTTTGTAATAGCCAGAACCTGAAAGCAACCTAGATGCCTCTCAACTGAGGAATGGATAGAGAAAATGTGGTGCATTTATACAATGGAGTTCTACTCAGCACAAAAAAGCAATGGAATCTTGAAATTCGCAGGCAAATGGATGGAACTAGAAGAAACCATCCTGAGTGAGGTAACCCAGACACAAAAAGACAAACATGGTATGTACTCACTAATATATGAATTTTAGACATAGAGCAAAGGATTACCAGCCTACAATCCTCTTCACCAAAGAACTAAGAAACAAGTAGGACTCTAAGGGAAAATGGATGGACCCCAGGAATGGGAAGGGGCAGGAATGCCTGAGCTAATTGGGAGCATGAGGGTAGGGGAAAGAGAGCTGCCAGAATGAAAGGAGGAGGAGAGGAGAGGAGAGGAGGAAATGGAGGAGCAGAAATATTGAGTTGGGGGAAGACAGAGGAGAGCAGAATGAGAGATACCATATCAGAGGGAGCCATTATTGGTCCGAGGAGAGATCTGGCACTAGGGAGATTTCCAGAGACAATGGATGACACAAACTGACAATCTAGGCAATGGTGGAGAGGATAGCCTAAATGCCCTTCCCCTATGATGAGACTGATGACTACATTTTATGCCATCCTAGAGTCCTCATCCAGTGGCTGATGGAAGCAGAGGCAGACACCCACAGATATACACTGAATTGAACTCTGGAACTTAGTTGCAGAGAGGGAGGAATGAAGATCAAAGGAGACGGTACCAGGCTTGTGAAACCTACAGAAACAGCTGGCCTGTACAAGGAGGAGCACATGGACTCCAGACTGCTGTCTGGGAGGCCAGTATAGGACTGATCCAGACCCCTGAACATGGATGTCAATTAGAAGGCCTCTTCACTCTAGGGGGCCCCTGGTAGTAGACTAGTATTTTTCCCTGGTATAAGAAGGGACTTTGAGAGCCCATCCCCTGTGAAGAGATGCACTCTCAGCCTGGACACATGGGGGAAGGCTTAGGCCCGGCCCAGGATGACATGGTAGACTTTGGGGAGCCCCCATCAAGGGCCCTACCCTGCCTGGGGAGTGGAGGGTGGATGGGATGGAGGGTAGGGAGGTGGGGGAGGGGAGAGAGCTGGAGGGAGGGGAGGGATTGGGAGAAGGGATTGACATGGGAAACAAGCTTGTTCATAGTTTGAACTAATAAAAATATGTGTATATTTGAAAAAAAAGAATCACATTCCTGCATCCATTCAGTCCACAGAACCTTGATCACCTACTATTTGTCAGACAATTAGACAGTATACTCACGAAAAGATAAAAGCATCCCCACCATCGAGGACCCAGGTCACAAAGGTGCCAAAAATCACTGGATGGTAGTTTTTTAAAGCCTTCTCTAAATTACACGGAATGACTAATTGTTGTGAAGGCATATAGCAAAGATCTGGTGCTGGGCCCAGCAAAATGAGTCCTTGAGTTGTCCTTGTGTTCAATAATGTAGTCAGCTACAGAACTCACCTGTGCATACTCGATTGTCAAAAACTGTTCCTGCCTGCAAGCCACCTGGCTCGATATGGCAAAGAGCACAGAACTATGTCACAGGATTAAACAATGATGGCGAAGACTGGCAAAGGCAGAGTATGGAAGACCACTGGATCAGGTCACAGAACACCAGGTAAGAAGGGAGGAGAGGCTGAAGCAAAGCACCAGAGTGAGAGGGTATTAACATTCAGACTAGAGGGTTCTTAATGGGAGTAGACCAGGCCAGGCAAGCGCAGGGATACCTTGAGGATGACTGAGCTCTGCACTGAGGGTCATTGTGGCTTGTGTGCCATTTGACAAGCTGAGAAAATACAGAAGATAGTGGAAGACAAAATGCTGGGCTTGAGTCTGTAGAGATTGAGGTGCCTTCAGTTGGAAGCTCAGGTGAATCTTCTGGAATGGAGATAAAAGACAATAGGACTGCAATAGTCAATTGATGGCCCAGAGTAGAAGCCGGCTTCTGGCAAGACAAGTTTGCATCCTAGCCAAAGATCTCGGGTCCCGAGATAGGAAATGTAAGCCTGACTCTAACTTCAGTTGCACCTCCACTGTTTGCTGCTCACTGACCTGGAGACTGACTCCCTTTGCCTCTGAGCCTCATTTCTTTACCTATCAAGTCAAAGATTTGGACTATGTGGTTTCTACGATTCACTACTCTTCTTATAGTGTATGTGGTTTTCTAATAACTAAGACTCTTAATCTGAAATATAACTTTCTAGAGATGAGAATAAATAATAACTTCTGTATTCCTTATCCTGGTGTCTGAAGGCACCAAACCCTTGTGTCTGTCTGTAAATAAGTGTCTGTCATTTGTAGTGACTATTGAGCCACACGTGCACACAAAGTGAGATGACTGTACATGAACTGGCCCTGCCAGAAGGATCAACCCCATGATTTTAGAGTTGAGACATGGCACATAAGGCGGGACGGGGGCCAGAGATTCACTTCATTTAAGTGACAAATAATTCAGCAAATCACACCTATATAAAAACTCTAGACCTCAAAGCTCAGGTAAGCTTCCTTACTGAGAACATACCCATGTGCCAAAAGGGTGATATGCTTTGATTACATCGGGAGAAGACCCACGGGTGTTGTGACTGAGACTCCTCCCAGATGTCCACCTATGTGGTTCTTCATTTATCTAGTCTGGAATTAAACCCTTTACAATAATACTATAATTCTAAGTGTAATACTTCTCAGAAGTCACCTGGAAAAGGTCGTGGAATATGTATCGTCTGATAAACAAATGAAACCAGAATAGCTTTGACAAGTGCTCTCTGGTTTATGATCTTGGCAGCACCATGGGTGTTGTGTAATTATAACAGATAACCCAGTGACAGCATCTTTAAATCACGGTTATGCTGGTGTAGTGATGAATGGCACAAGAAACTCTTCTGAGATGTCAGAGGGGACAGAGTCGTTTGCAGCAGCACCTCCATGAGGCTTCAAACAAGAATGCTTCCCTGATATATTAAGCAGCAGCTGCAAAGTTTGGAAAGATTTCAGGGGGGCAGCTGTCATTATTCAGGTGTTGACTAAGGCCTTGCCTAATATATCATCTCTAACCACTTCTCTGTGTGGCTTCTTTTTATCACCCACAAGCAATTCAAATGTTGGTCATCCAGAAAATGCATTCCTCTTTCCTTCCTACAGGCATATGGAACAGAATTGAAATTACTGATGCAAACTGAGCCAAAACATACTTACAAATATTTTGTTATGACTCAAACTTAATTCCCTGTGCAGCAATAAACACAACTAACAGATATTAATTAGCATGGGAAATGTCCTGAAAATGTAGCTGGCAGGTCAAGTAAAGTTCTGTACTACACTCAAAACAACTGACTGGCCTTGGTGGCATTTAGCCCGTGTTCTTCAAGCCCCTGTGTTCCACCTGGATCATTGCTCCTAATGCAACTCTTTCAAATTCTTTCCCAGAGATTGTGCATCACATCTAGCTGCCCTGAAGAAACACTAACAAATACCTCCCATTTGTCTCCCTGGTACCCCACAGGGGACTGTTAAAGGAGCTGAAGTAGAAGCACACATCAGATCCACTTGAAGATCTGTGCCTCCTGTTAGCCGGTGGTGAATAATCATTATGTATGGCTATTACAGGAACTGATCAAAAGCTCCTTGATGCTGAACCTGCCAATCAAGATCAGGGCTTGATTTTTGCTTTGGAAAAAGGTCAAATAGCTTTCCATTATCTTACTTCTCCCCAGGGCAATTTGAGGAAGTTCATCTTTTCTCAACAGCTGTTCCTAAGTAGAATTGATCCTGCAGAAAAGTGACTGTAGGGCCACACTCCAGAGGTGACATAAGTTAAACTATATTCCAATTTTGCTTTCCTCTGGTGGAACAGAACATAAGAAACTACACTTCCAGTAACTTAAAACCTGGGTGAAAATTTTAACACTTCATCTTATTTCTATAAAGCATTATCCTTATAATGCTCTTATTATAACATTGTCATGACACATATTTATGTAATACTTTCAGGAGAAATCAAATGATTCACTCATTATTCATTGTTTTGTAGTTTATAAACTTTACTTATATCTCCCATGGTGCTCAAAAACCCTGAAAATAAGCAGGGCATATACAATTCCCCCAGGGTAGATAATATTGAACCCAGATATGGGATAAAGGTTTAAAAACCATGTTCAAATACCAGCTCCCCCATTTACCATTTACTCACACCAGGGATGTGGCAAGCTTTACCACCCTGTGCCTCAGATTTCTCATATAGTGCCTCCTCTCTCTCTCTCTCTCTCTTTCGTGTGTGTGTGTGTGTGTGTGTGTGTGTGTGTGTGTGTGTGTGTGTGTGTGTGCATGTGTGTGATGTAATTATAGCATGCACTTCCCTATGAGTTCAGGTGTATGAATGTCACAGCATGTGTGTGTAATTCATCCTTGGCTTTGCGTCCTTGTCTTCCACCTTACTTTCGACGGTCTCTTCCTCACTGCTACAGATGCAAGGCTGGGTAACCTGTGAAGATTCTCTCATTTCTGCTTCCCCAAATGGTGATGGGAACACTGGGATTACAGGTGCATGCCACCATGTCCACCAGAAGCACCACCGAAAAGCTTATAAAATTACATGTAACAAGTACTGAGTGTTCACACCTCAGACCCTGCCAAGGCTGTGTAGATATGAGGTTTCCAGCACTACTCCCATCTTCCAGGTTCCCTAAGAGTAGTGTGAGGATGGAGGCAGAACATTGAATAAATGTAAGAGAATTTATCTGGGACTGTGAGAGAGAAGGCACACACTGGATGGGGGCAGGGGGAGCAAATGACAGTAAGTACCATCTCAGGGCAGAGTATTCAAAGGTGAGCAGGAATTTGCCAAGAGCACTGTGCTGAAGGGGTATAAGAGGGAGGGGTAGGTATTCAGGTCAAGGGTGAAATATGCATGAAGAGGAACATGTCCAAATCTTTACTATGTGTTATGTGCATGGACTGTGATACAACTACCTACACTTCATTACATTCTGACAATAGTCTTCCAAGTTCATCTGAACTGATACCACCTTCGAAATGAAGACCTTGTGACTTAGAAAGGTTTACAGTGTATTTCTCAAGGAGAATGTACTCTGAGTGGCAGAGCCCATCTGTCTCCAAGACTGGAGCTGTGCAGGCTGTTTCTTAGGTACTGCAGCCCTGGAGGCAGAAGTCAATGTTGCCAAAAGAATGCTTTGAACACTGGAGAAGTGTGTGGAAGGAGCTGGGAAGAGATGGAAGGTGAAGGTAATGACATTTTTGATTGCTGTTTTCTAAAGTGCAGTGGGTTAACCAAAAAGCTAGAAGAGGATGACAACCCAAGTCTTGGGAGGCTGTTGATGCTGATGTTGATTCTGCATCTAAGGATGTAAAGGGGACAGGATCCAGGGCAGATGATGACATGCCTAAAACACAGGAAGAATCAACTCTATACTGAAGAAGTCAGAGGAAGAATGAGGCACAGATAGTGCTGAGTTAATATTTGCTACAAAGGGTACAGAAATCTGGGATTCTGACCAAAATATAGGGACATAGTGAATAGAGTCTCTAAGTCAGTGGAAGACTCTCTCTTCCCAGAAAACAGCACAGTCAGCCTGAGCACATAGCACTGTGCCTTTTCTTACTCCATCCCACAGATCCTCTGGATATGATGTAGTTGTTTATTAAAATGTTAACAGGTTATTTCAGTTTTGTATTGCTATTGGAAGTATACCCCATGAGATGTTACTTCCAGTAAGAAAACCAGAAGTGTTTTGATGATCAGTGCTTAGAAAAGATGTGAATCACTTCCAGGCTTTTGGATAAGGGAGATACATAAGAAAGAGACCTCTTATGAAGATGGAGATGAAGGCAGACACTTTCCTGAAAACCAGTGGTTGCCAACATATGGTCATGAGCCTTTTGGGATTAAAACCCTTTCACAGGGGTCAACTAAGACCATCAGAAAATGGACATTTACATTACAACTCAACAGCAGCAAAATTACAGTTATGAAGTAGCAACAAAAGTAATTTTATGTGAGGAACCGCTTTAAAAGGTCACAGCATTAGGAAGGTTGAGAACCACTGCTGAAAACCAAAAGCACATATGTGAAAATCATGGTAGAGAGTGACAACACTGTGGCTTCAAACACTATCTAGAGAACTGTTCCTCTTGCCCCACTAATATTTCCCTTCTCTACACATGCCACACATTCCTCTATAGCGTCCATTGCCCACAGATAAAACTTTGACTCACTGGTTAGGCAAGATAAGAGCAATAATGGCTGACAATGATTTCACTACCAGGAATGGCGACTCAGAGTCAGATTTAGGTTGGCTTTTTCTCTGTGTTACAGTCCAAAGACCTATCACGATTGTGCAGGCTGACCCAAGAAGCAGGCCAGTGCCTGTCATTAGTTCATCTCCTAAAATTGCATGTGGTAAGCAGCCAACCCTTCTCCCATCCCTGTGCTTGTATCCCAAATTGGCCCCTTCATCTGTATGGAACACAGCTTCAGGTGTTCACTGTCCCAGGCCACAGCTTGCCTCCAAAATCATGTGCTTGCCCTGTTATCCCCCAGTGCGACATTTGCATTCATAGTTGATCCTGCTCAATACCTCAGCTCTCAGCTCTCAGTAGTCACTATTTATGCATATGCCTCCAGCTGGGCATGGCCATCAGACATGTGCCTTTGTCTGGCCACTGGAGCTGAGTATGTTACACCACTGGCTTGCATGTCCACAGCAGCCATTCCCACAGCTTTTGCCACCAAGGACCGGGCATTTGCCTGTACTCTGAGCACTGCCTTGAGAGCTGGTGAAACACCAAGTACCACTCCAGATGTGGAGCAGATGTATATGCTTATTTTTAACAGTTTCTAGAGCAAATGGCAGCATGCTTTCTTATGACCTAATCCACCTGAGTAAATAAATGTCTTACCTACCAAAGCAACTCAGTAAAATTCAGAAGAGATGTAGATAGACACATAAATACCTATTGCAAGGCTATCAGGACTACAAGTCATCAGTAAAATAGCATCTCAGGGGAAGGTGGTTTATTTCCAGTATCTCACCCCTGAATGTTAGAGATCTGTTCATTTCCTGTCAAAGAACTCAAAACAATCATTGTGGGGCAGCTCGGTAAACAGCAATATAACAAAAAGACATTAATGAACTAAAAAAAACAATAGCAAAAATGAAACAGAAATGTTAGATGTAAAGAGTGAAATGCAATAGAGAACAGATTAGACCACCCAGGAGAAAGGAAGAGCAAGCTGGTCATGTGGTGACTAGAAAGTTTGCTTGGAATTGTACAGCATGGGGAGAATAGGGGTGAGTGGGTGAACTGGAATAAAAAAAAAGCCTATAGATATCTGGAACATAGTCTTCAACATGCTGTGTTGGGGGATGTGGAGTGAGGGAGAGAAAAGGAGAGAGAGAGAGAAACCCAAAGAAGAGAGAGAAAATAATAGTGAAAATTAAACTCATTAAAAGAAATAGTAAGCTGTATGGTGGAGGTGGCGCAGGACTTTAATTCCAGAAGAGGCAGGTGGACCTCTGTGAGTTCAAGGACAGCCAGGTCTACAAAGAAAGTTCCAGGACAACCAGGGCTACACAGAGGAACCTTGTCTTTAAAAAAAAAAAGGAAAGGAAGGAAGGGAGGGAGGAAGGAAGGAAGGAAGGAAGGAAGGAAGGAAGGAAGGAAGGAAGGAAGCGAGGGAGAGAGAGAGAAAGAGAGAAAGAGAGAGAGAGAGAGAGAGAGAGAGAGAGAGAGAGAGAGAGAGAGGAGAAAATGAAATAGTAACTGGAACCATGAGGGAAATATGAATACAGGGCTAACATCAAAAATCTAAGACAAGGAAAGAATTTTAAAAGCAATAGTAGAAAAGAGACATATTTTTCTATAAGCATGTTTTCTCAGGGAAAAATCTTGCAAGTTAGGAGGAAGTGGGATGATACATTACAAGAGCTATAAGAAACTCCTTCAATCAAAACTTCTTAACCATGCAGGGACGCCAAGGAAACAAAGATGCCCAGGGAGGAGGCAAAACAGCCATAGTCGGTCCCACATCACTTGCCTCACAAAGTTGACAAAAAGAACTTTCCAGGCTAAAACAAGGCTGCTATTCATAACAAAAAAAGAAAGAAAGTATAAAGCTCAATCTAAAAGGTAAATTCATAGTCAGATTCCGAATAATACTGGTGTTGGTGAATAAGTCACTTAGGACCCTAGAATAAACATTTTAAAAAGGTATCAAAGTATCAACAGCTACATTATTTTAATAATGGATAGAAAATATGGTGATGGAAACTGACATCCAAAAATATAAAACATATGTGGTTATTGGCTCAAACTGTGAAGCTTTTATATGCAACCAAATATAAGTTGTTATCAGCACAAAATAGACCAGAATAACTATAAGATGTTTTATATAAGCCTCATAGCAACCATAAAGCAAAATCCTTCAGAAGTTATACAAATGATAAGGAGGAAGCAATCAAGGCATACAACTGCAGAAAATGGTCAAATCATAAAGCCAGCAGGAGAGGAAGAAAGCAAAACAGGATCTAAATAATAGACAAAAAAACTAGCACTCGATTGTGAACACTGACTTATCATTAACTGTAAGTGAAATGTGTTAAATTTTCAAATAAAAAGACAGTAGTTAAATGGATTGAAATTGTAAGGCCCACGCTGCCTGCAGGAGACTTGGTTCATCTTTGATGAGACACATATAGAAAATATAAGGAGAAAGGAAAAGACAGCACATGCAAATGGAAACCAAAAAGGAGCAGAGGTAGCTATAATTATAGACAAGACAGACTGTAAGTCAAAAGACTGTCACAAGAAACAAAGGCAGCAATTGTATAAGGATAAAGAGATTAATTCATAAAGTAGGCAAGATGAGATGACATAACAATTATAAATATAAATTAATCCAACTTAAGAAACCAAAAATGTAGAAAGCAAATAGTAACTGATCTGAAAGAAGCAACAGACCACAATATAATAACAGGAAGTTCAATCTCTGTTTTTAACAATGGATGCATTTGCTGACCAAAAGTACAAGAAGGAAATATTGGTCTTGGACTCCATTTTCATCCAAATTGAACCAAGAGAGACCCACAAGACCTTACATCTATCAACAGAAGAATACATATTTTTTTTCAAGAATACACAGGCTGTTTTCTAGCACAGGCCATGCATTAGGAAACATGTTAACACAATTCTGTTACAACAGAAGAAGACTGAACTCAGGAATCTTTTTCAAATCATAGCAACATGAAACTAGAGATGTAAACTCTCAGGAAATCCAGAAAATTCACATGAGAGCATATTCATCTGAAAAATAAAAGGATCAAAAAATAAACCAAAAGGCAGCATTAAAATACCTTGGAACAAGTGAAAATGTAATAAAACATTCTGAGCAATAATGTTTACATTATTTAAAGTATCTCCAATAAGGAACCTAATTAATATCACAAGAAAGACTTTAATCCTATGTAGACAGAAAGAAAACTACAGAGATCTAAACAGAACTATGCCAAATAAAGGAATATAAACTATGGGCTAAATAAAGCTGAGTTGATGTTTTAGTAATATTTTTAAATTTATTCTTTGAGATTTTCAGACATGTATGCAATGAATCATGGTATATCCACTCTAATTCCTCACCTGCAACTCCCCCTAGAATACCCCCAAAGCATCTCCCTCACCAACTGAGTATCTTTTTTGTATTTTTAATTTTTTAATTTACTTTTGACTACCGATTTCAATTAGCCCTACTCTGATATGCATGGGTATGGGGTCATCTACAGAGGCATGAAAACGTCTGCCACTATTCCACCAGTAGATACATCTTGTCCGGCAGATCAGGATTGCAGCATGCAGTGCCTAGTGCTGGGTAAGAATACTGGTGTCTCTTCCCCCTTCCCAACCTGGATAGCACCTTTCAACACTATGAAAACTTGCAATCAGGAAGAAAATGTCCTGGTCAGTGAAAGCTTAATTTTTCTGAGTCCTGCAACCAAAGAATGTGGTTTCTTACCATCAAGTTTTCATGGACAAACAAGAACAAGGACAATACCCTGTGTTGGTTCAGATGCATCTTAGAACTCTTAGCCCAATAACAACAAAAAAAACTGTGACTATTAAATATGAGTTGATTTTTAAGAAAATTACCAAACTTGACAAACCCTTGACTTGACCAAGAACAAAAATAGAGAAGGCAAAATTTAAAAGCCAAAATTAAAATTGAAAATATTACAATAGATGCCTCAGAAATAAAAATAGATCTAAACACAAGTGATTACATGCCAACAAATTGGGAAACCCAAAGGAGATTGCCAAAAATATACAACCCACCAGAATTGACCAAGAAGACATATAATAGAAAACCTAAAGTGACAAATAACAGAGATAAAATGGAAATTAAACACCTGATTTAAAGCCCATGATCAGATGAGTTTATGACTGAATCTCCCAAACATTCAAAGAGCTCCTCTTAGTATGTTCTAAAAAAAAGAAAGAAACAAGCAGAGTAAATGTTGATTTTAAGGCCAGTTTACCACAATCCTAAATCAAAAGATGCCACAGAAAAACTATAAGCCAACATCTCTGATGGACATAAATGCAAAAGTCCTCAAAAGCATACTAGTAAACTAAATTCAATATCACATAAAAAGTATTCATCTTTACCTAGGGAGCCTTACTCTGAGAAAGCAAAGTTTGTTTACTGCAAGTATATACAACTCATTAGCAAAATAAAGTATTTTAAAACCACCATGACCATCTCAAAAGTTGCAAAAAAAAAAAACCCATTTAACAAAACCCAATGTACTTCCACAATAAATTTTTGAAAATCCACACAGAAGGAAATTCACATAAAATAATTGGTATAGTTTGCTTTCTGTTGCCATGATAAAGACTATGACAAAAATCAACTTGGGAAAGAAAGAGTTCAGGCTTATAATCTATCATCTGAGGAAGTCGGGCAGGAACTCAAGACAGGAACCTAGAGGCAGGAATGGAAACAGAAGCCATGAAGGAGTGCTGCTCATTTATTTCTTGCCATCATGTGCAGCTTATTTTCTTATACAACCCCAGACCACATAACCAGGGGTGATCCCACCAATACTGAGTTCTCCCACCCCAATTTTTAATCAAGAAAATGCTTCAGCAGACTTGCCTACAGACCACTCTGTTGAGGGCATTTTTTCAATTGAAGTTTCCTCTCTATAGATGACCTAACCTGACAAAAACTAACCAGTTTAATATTACAGAAGATTCAGGAAGAGCTGACAGCTAATGTCATAACCAATGGGGAAGAACTGAAATCCTTTTCCTAAGATCTGGCACAAGGAAAGGATACCCACTTTCACCACATCTGCTCATCATAAACTAGAAATACTAGCAAGGCGAACTAATAAAGAAAGGAAATAAAAGGTATACAAACCAGAAACAAACAATAGAACTAAATCTAGATTGTGGATTATATGATCCAATATATAGAACACCATAAAGACTCCATAACAAAACTGTTAGAGCTAGTGGGTGGATTTAGTAACGTTGAAAAATAGAGTCAAAATACCAAAATCAAAGTCAGCTCCATGTCCGTATACTGATATCAAAAAGAAAGAATGAAAAGAGAGAGAGAAGAGAGAGACAGAGGGAGGCAGTGAGGGCTGGGTTATAACTCAGAAGTATGGTGTTTGCTTATCATGCAGGAGGCTCTGTGCTGTATTCTCAATATCTTCCTTTCAAAAACAGAAATGAAGAAAACAAGTCCATTTATAAAAGCACAGAAAAGAATAAAATCCTTAGGAATAAATGAATAAATTCAACCAAAGAAATGAATAATCTATATGCTGAAAACTCTAAGAAAATGGTATTAAAAAAACACTTTAAAAAAGTTTGAAGTCATAAAAGATCCTGAAACACACTACAGCAAAAGTGAGAAAGAATAGAGTCAGAGTTATCACATATTGCCATTGAATTTAATTTCACAAAGATATAGTAACTATAAAAGTATGATACTAGCCTGGAAACAGACATGTAGACCCAAAGTCCAGAACTGAGAGCTCATATACAATCCCATAAAACCTGATCAAAATTTAAAATGTGAGGGGAAAAATGTTCATGCCCTCCAGGCTATCTCCATCCAACATATAGTAATGGTTGTTGTACACTGAGCCTAGCTATTAAAGTAGATTTGGACATTCTCACCAAAGGAAAGAAACAAGGGCTAACAGTCTTTCTGTTATTGGATTAATCTTAGATATGGTCATCCTGAATAGCTGCATCTTTTTACCCTCTGACCTTAGCCCCTATATGTCTGTGTCTCCACATATAATCTATAAGATCCCATAAACAAAAGAGAACATAGTGTCTATTGTTATGTCTATGTCCATTTCAGTGACAAGTGGGAAGATTCAACCTGCGACTCAAGAACTTTACTCATGTCAAGAGCCACAGCTCAGGGTCTGCAACATTCTCAAACTCCTGTTAGAATCCTTTGACCTGCCTGGTGGTGGTGGTGCACGCCTTTAATCCCAGCACTCAGGAGGCAGAGGCAGGTGGATCTCTGTAAGTTTGAGGCCTGCCTGGTCCACAGAGTGAGTTCCCGGACAGCCAGAGCTACACAGAGAAACTCTGTCTCAAAAACAAAAACAAAACAAACAATGAAAAAACAAAAAGAATCTTCTCACTCCAGTCAGATGTCCATAGATGAAGGGTGACTCCCTCAGTAGACTAGATTTTACCCACAAATCAAATGCATTTGTCAGCAAGAACACAACTTCTTCCTGACATCTAAATGGTATCTAGGCAAGGCTTTACATCCTGAAACGGGACGTGGTCATGCTTTTAGGGCTGCAGTACACCAGAGTGAAGGAGAGTCAGTGCAACTGAGAGCTCCTGCTTGCCTATGATATTAAACTAGACACCACTGTTGCTGTGTTCCAACAGTCATCTGCCCTTCCATGGAACCAGGCAAGGATAGGGAACCTTTTGTTTCCCAGTTATCTTCCTTTCAGTGAAGCCTGAAAGGTTTTGCAGAGAAGACTAGTGAAAGCAGCTGAAACAAGCACTTATCACTTCCACTCACTGGCTGACTTCAGAGAAGGGTAGCTTTTCTTTTAGGAGCCTGGGTATGCAAGACAAAGAGATTAGACAATATCCAGACAATATCCAGAGCTGCAGGATTGGGAGGCATAGAGCCTACATGGGATGAGGCTCACGTTCACTGCTTACAGAGTACTGAGAGGATGGCCTTGGCTCAACATCCCAACCATCCTGACCTCTGAGATTAAAAGGGGTTGGAATGATACATATGGATATGTTTATGTCATTTTGTGTAACAAGGCTATTTTAAAGTAAAGAGGAGTCTCTATGAGGTAAGGGATGGGAAAGTGCTGTATCAATTGTGACACATGACAGAAGTTCTTATGGTTAGCAGTAAACACACACACACACACACACACACACACACACACACACACACACACACACACACACGAGATTCTATTTCATATAGCATTTCCCAGACTCTTTTGCCCCATCCTACTCCAAAGTCCTAGGCTTTTCTATTAAGAGCTCTGTACTTTCCCCATGCCTTGTTTACCAAAGCGCTTGGTTTTCTACACAATGGCTGACTTTTGCTAACAGAAGCTATGTGATCAGGCTTTTTCAGAAGGCAGCAGGTAAGTTAGGAATAAAATGACTCCCCAAAGGTTCTTAGAAGGAAGGGCCCCTAATGAACTTAGTTGGGACACACACACACACACACACACACACACACACACACACACACACACACACACACACACTTGAGCACTTGTGGCATGAATGCACATGTGCACACTTTCTATGGAGGAATGATTGCTACTGTCCCAAACTTCTCAGGTAGAAGATACAAAGAAGCTCCACTCCCAGACCCAGTGGAGAATTTCAGAGACACTCTTGTTTAAGCCTAGTTGAAGACACTAATTATGGTTTAAGGAAGAAAGTCTGTATTAGAAAGAAAGTGGACTGACTACTCCTAGGAGTGTCTTATTGATTTAGGCATGATGAAAGCTATTAAGCAGGACATGTAGACAAAAGAAGACCTTTCCTAGCACACTCTATTGGTCAGGACACATGGATGAAGAGAGACTATTCCCAACACATTCTTTTGGTCACAACATGTGATGAAGAGGGACTATTCTTAGCACAGTCTATTGGTCAGGATATGTGATGAAGGGGCACCATTCCTAACAAGCTCCTTGTCCCTGTCTCTGGTGGCCTTATTAATGCTCAGCAAACACCCCCGGCACATACTCTCCTACTGATCCTCCCACATAAAATGCTGTTCCCATGTCTCCTCCTTTACCTAAACAGAGTTTGTACAGATGTCACCTCTTCAGAGAGGATTACTGTGGCCTTAATGAATAAAGTTCTGAATTAATCCTTCCAAGCCTGGTGTCTTGTACCATCCATTACCTTTCTTTTCTGATAATTTTCTCCATTTGATTTTTTTAGATACATTTGTTTTATTTTTTCTTTATTTACTTTTCTTTTTTCTCTTTGATAATTTTGTACAAATCATTGTGATCATATTTATCCCTTCTGCCTCCCCCCAGATCCTCCCCACTTCCCTACTCACCCACCTTTCTGTCTTCTTTTAAAAAAAAATAGCAAAAGCAGCTGATGCTTCCCATGTACTGAAGAATATGTGGCCTTCCACTAGAGCTTGGTCAATCCATCAGAGCCACACCCTTAAAGGAGACGCTCCTGTCCTAGCAACCATCAATTGTCAACAGATCCTTAGCTAAGGGTGGGACTTTGTGCCCACCCCCTCATCCCATGCTGATATTCTGTCTGGCTTCACTTTGCATGGGTTATGAGCATGCTGTCACAAGTGTGGTAAGTGTATATGTGTGACTTTTTGTGTCCAGAAAACACTGGCTCCTTGTATCCTTGTAGCCACTCACCATGCCTAACTGTTACACTACTTCCATCCTTCTGCTGCGATTCATGAGGCTTTTTTTGGGGGGGGGGGTGTTTCACAAACAGAATGTTCAGAACTGAGCATTCTGCAGATGTTTATTCTCTGCACCTTGACCAGATGTGGGTCTCTGTGTTAAACATCATCTACTGCCAAAAGGAAAAGAAGGAAGGAAAGGAAAGGAAAGGAAAGGAAAGGAAAGGAAAGGAAAGGAAAGGAAAGGAAAGGAAAGGAAAGGAAAGGAAAGGAAAGGAAAGGAAAGGAAAGGAAAGGAAAGGTTCTCTGATGAAAACTGAGATGCACTAATGTATGGGGGTAATGATAAATCATTAGTAGTTAGACACTATGCCCATTTAAAAAAGTAAGAGTAGCAGGTTCTCCTTCCTCTATGACCCACTAGCCATGGGTTCTCAGCCTCAAGATCAGTGCCAAACATGTGTTTCAGTTTGTAGAAGGGGTCTTAAATCAAATCAGAAAATGGTTGGCTGTGACAGAATTGTTTTACCTATGGAACCATTTCTATCTTTCTGCAGAAAGTAAACTCTACTAAACTGATACTTTCTTGTTTTTAAGCTTTGTTTTGTTCACCCTCTATGGACATAGGTGCTTAGTATAAACACTGATCTCTGAAATTTGGCAAATGAGTGAATGAACCTTTTAATTCATGGCTACTTAAGAATGAAGCTACTAAGTTCACAAATCTCAGATACTTGTGAAAATTGTGCACATGGAGTTTCTAACAAAATTGGGTACTCAAAAAAAGTAGCTGAGGTAACTGAGAAGTTAAAAAAAATCTGGTATGGGGTAGTTCTGTTTATGATTTGAAGCTAGGTACCTGTATGTGTTGGATCCTTTCCTAGCCTCAGTTTCTACTGCAACCTATGGAAAGTATAACTATTCCAGGCCCCCTTCCAAACACTAACATTTATGTAACACTAAAAGTAGGATAGTGATAACTTCAGACATAATGACAATATCAAAAGTACTTATTGAATGAGTAAGGCTTAGCCCTTGTGCTAAGGGGTCTAAGAGTCAGGAAGATGACAAAACAGGCCCCAGTAGACTTGCTATTAACATAATGGAGAGAAAAGGCAAAACTTTAGGGAAAATGAGAAGTAATCAAATTCTTTCACTGAGCAGGAATGCCAGCTGAGAGATGTGTGGGCTCTGCAATTGACCTTGGGCTGTCAGTGTTTTGTAGGGGAGGACACGTGCCAGAGATGATTAAATAGCAATGAAGACTTTACTGTCTCTCTAATCTTTTCCCTTTTTTCAAAAAGAAATCATGGAACATCTGAATTGCAAACAGCTCCTCTTCTGCTCATCAAATTGGTCTCTTCTTTCTAAAATACTAGACAATAACATACAATGGTTGTTCACTAATAAGCCTCAGAAATAGGCTACCACTGTTTTTGAAGATCTGTCATTTACTAAGTCATTACTAATATTATTTGTTAAATGGAGATAAAAAGAAGGTTGTAAGTTTAAATGAGGATTATTAAAAATGTAAACATGTCAAACCATTCGGTCATATAGTATATACTCAATGAAAGATGATTACTATAGCATTATGCATCTTAAAAGTTGCTTGTTAGTGTAGATGCAAAACAGCATCTAGGTGCTTGAATTTTCAGCTACAAGATCAACAATGATGTTAACTGGGTGTCTTAGCCACTTGTCTGTGTTCTGTGATTTGTCTCACTGGGTGTCTTAGCCACTTGTCTGTGTTCTGTGATTTGTCTTGTTAATGCTTTTGTCACTTTTTTTGGCTCCTGAATTTTCTTTTTTGAGTAAATTTGTAGAGTTATGTTTGTGTTGATTGTAGTATAATTTCATGTATACATTTTTTGTGAATGTTTTCTCTAAGCCTCACATATATAAATGCTAAATATTCTTATTAAAGTAACATATATTCAGAGGAAGGTAGCGTTTGAGAGACACTCACAGTCTACTCACATCTGCAGCCTGCATACGAATCACAGAGAAGAGAAAACAATCCTGAAGCTTAGAAGCCACTCTCGTTCCCATGCATCCCCATCACATGCAAATGTAGCTGCTACCCTGATTCCAAACAATGCAAATGAGGGTGGCCTTGTGTTTCCTTATGATGAACACCTACACTCACACAAAATGGCACTTTCTTGTGATTGGCTTTGAAATTTTGGAAATTTGTCTTGCTAAGTGTTTTAGAATGTTTAACTGCTTAAATAATTCCATCAATTTAGAGCTGAGTAAGTAAACGGAGAAAATATAGCTTTACATATGGTTAGAGGAGAACAGGTTAAGTATCTTAGTTTAACTGTGATATCATTAAGTAATTATTTCTCCTAAAACAATTTTTATTTTTTAAATAAAAGAAAAAAGGGGGCTGGGCAGAGGCAGGCGGATCTCCGTAAGTTTGAGGCCATCCCAGTCTATAGAGCAAATTCCAGGAAAGGCCCAAAGCTACACAGATTAAAACCCTGTCTCAAAAAACCAAAAAGATAGCGAGAGGGTCATATACATATTTATATGTGTGTATATCATGTCTATTAAATATCTATTGTATATGTGTATCGCATACATCATATACACATGATGTATATCATGTATATCTATCATTGTCCTGTTTAAATTTATTTTGTGTTATGCTATGAGGAGAATTCCATGTCATGAGAAAGAAGTTTGCCTTTGTCTGTCTAAGAATATGTATGTAACTTCTTATTCTCTAGAAAATCACTATTGGGTCTGTTGATAAATTCAATGTGTCTGTAACTCTCCCTCCTCTTGCTCATATCTTGTTTCTAATCCTCATCTGCTACCAAATTCTGGCCTTATCTTTTTCTGGCTTCAAGATTTATAGATGCCAGATTAGGGGGGGATGGGGTGGACAAAATAGCATTCTTGCTGTTTATAGCCCTATCATTTTTCATACATTAGAGTTTTCCACAACCAAGAAATCAGTTTGGACCTGTCTGTGCTGCCTTTTCCTCCACGTGTTCATCACATAGAAAATGGGTAAGTCAATAGTGATCATGGCTCACACAAAGCTCCACCTGCGGGAATATTATCACCGCTGATATGTGTGAAAAATCCATCCCAAGAAAGGCTGTTCAAAAAGGAAGGCTGCAAGACATCCTCCCACACATTTATTCAGGCTTCTAAGAACAAAGCAGTCATCTGGAACACGTTGTGGAATTCTGTGATTCCTAACCACAAGCTGCCTTCGGTCACAGAATCCACTCTTCCACAGCTCCATGGACAGAGGTGCATTGCATATTGCATCCATCCCAATCTGTATGATGGCCAGTCATGCTCACCACACATTTGAACATCCAGTAATCGCCAGATCAACAGAATAATGGAAAGGTCTCAGTAGGACATTTATGTCAGACCCACATATAAGTTCTCCACAACCTCCTTTGAGCTTCCTGCTGTCACAAAAACACATCCTTTCAGTCAATTATTTTGGTGCAACTAGTTTTTTTCACTGAATCAAGAGAGGGTTTATTTAGAGGTAAGAAAGGATAGTCTCAAATGTCATCAGCTCTTCTCATACAATTTTTTAGGGTGGAAACTGTGGTCCCCCAGTGTGAGCCCCTGATGCGTTCCATCTCTTTAGCAATGGATAACAGCCCCTGGGTGTTGGTGGAGCACGCCTTTAATCCCAGCACTGGTGAGGTAGAGGCAGGTGGATATCTGTGAGTTCGAGGCCAGCCTGGTCTACAGAGCAAAGTCCAGGACAGCCTCTAAAACAACACAGAGAAACCCTGTCTCAAAAACAAACAAAACAAAACAAAACAAAACAAAACAAAACAAAACAAACAAAAAATGGATGAGACCAAAATCTCCTTCTAAATGTTCTTTTTTCTATAGTCTCTTCAGCCCAAGGGAGGTATTTAGCACATTTTCTGAGCTTTCTCTTTTCCATGTTAAGCAACTGCAGTACCTTTAACATGCCATTAATGTGTCCATTTCATATGTACACTCTACTTTGACCAGGTTCTTTTAGACTGAAGAGTCCAAAAGAGAATGTAATAGTCTTAAAATACATGAATAATATAGAATATAACTAAATACCACACATATATGAACCCAGGAAATCATACTTCTTGGAATAAAATTATATTGTAGCTACAGTTATTGAAATTTAAGATTCACTACACTTAATGTGCTCAACTAAAACAAAATTGGAATTTTACTTGGCAATAAAACCCAAGTAAACCCCATAATATCACAATAAAAAAAGATACATTTCATTTTTTAAGACTATGTCACTGGAAACAAAGCAGAGAAAAAGGAAGAACTCTTTGTCACATTTCACTTTATGAACAGAAGTCCCTCTACATCTCAGTTTGTGATCAGAAGTCTCGACACACCTGAGAAAATATATTAAAAGAGAATCTGGGGCCACAGGAATCCCATTACTTCAAAAGGTTAGCGCTGGCATCATTGGCGGTTTTGGCTACTGCATTAATTACTTTAGGAAGTATCCATGTAAAAATACTGTGCTGACAACACACACGCTAAGCCAGTCTTGGGACTCTCCTTACCAAGTATCTCCTTGCCATGTCTCTACTCTGGCTGCCTTGTGTTGGCAAGGAAACTGGTCCCAGAGATCTTCATCATAGTCCTGGCTTTATGGTTTTTGTTTTTGGTTTTTTCAAGACAGGGTTTCTCTGTGTAGCTTTGGAGCCTATCCTGGCACTTGCTCTGGAGAACAGGCTGGTCTCGAACTCACAGGGATCCGCCAGCTTCTGCCTCCCGAGTGCTGGGATTAAAGGCATGCGCCACCAACACCTGGCCTGGCTTTATGTTTGAGAAGATACTTCTTTCATGGAAACAACTTTTTAAAAAGACATACCATATTCCTTATGTGTAAAGTTAGATAATCCATTGTACATAATGAAGGAATCGAATAGATTTAATATACATATACATAATATTACTACAACAGCTAAGCTAATTAGCAATACATCATATTGTTTTACCTTTTCTATAAGTTCACCTTCTTTGGTAAGATCACCTAAAGTCTGCTTCTTAGCAAATTTCCAGTATATAAAATATATTATAATTACAATCTATGTGCTTCACTGAGGATCTTAAATCCTATTCATCTGACATAACTGTGTTTATTCTTAAACCTACTCATCTTCATCACTACCCAGCCCAACACACACATCTGTTGAATGGAGAAAACCATTGTTCTCTTTGTTGTGTCCTTCACCTTTCTAAGACTCCACCATGAGAGAGATCACTGAGCCCTTGTCTTTCAGTGCCTGGCTTATTTCACTTATCATGATGTCTTCTGTTTCATCCACCTGGTTGCTAAACCCCAGATCTCTTTAAGGTTGACTAATATCCCCTCATATATGATATTTATAATGTGCATGATGCATATGTGCATGCAGATAGGGAAGGGAATACTATAAATCATTATCTTATCATTTCTTTATCCAGTCTCCTGTCAATGGTCATTCAGGTTTTTTTTTAAATCTTCTTTTGTGAATAACACTAAAGCTTTCTCATGTGAATTCATAATGTCTCTCTAGCTTTGTGATTAAAAGCCTATATGCTGTAAGTAAGATGAATTCACCATTAAAATATTCTTGCAAGTAAATATTTGCATTATATAAACTAGAAGTTTCTCTTAGGCTTCTCATTTAAGGAGAGGATATCTACTGAATACTATTCATAGCCATATATAGTCCAAGTCACTTCAGGCAAAAATATCCATAAATTTGGAAGAGTTTATCAAGTCACCTTAAAATTTAAATTATAATACGACAAATCTATATTTTACCCACATTATCTTCTTTCAGAAGATTTTAACTGGATTCCCAAAAGATGGCATGTTTCTCTTGCCTACAGGAGTCTGTATAATCCCTAAGTAAGATGGGATAAAAGCTTCAGTCTGCAAAGCATGAAAGATGCAGTGACTTCACACTCCCCTTTTCTCACCAGCAACATTAGCCCCTTATTTCCATAATCTTGTTATCTTTATCATTCTTGGATAATAGCTGTCCCATACTATTCTCTGCACTAACTCCATTTTCCCTAAAATTGGACTCTTCTGACATCTATGGAGTGTGTGTGGCACCCAGCATAATGCCTGAGTCTGAATAAATATTTTTTGCCACTGCAGGTGAATGAAGTTTCCTTTCCAGGCAGGCTCAAGAAAGCTACGAAGCAGAGAGCAGCAAACACGCCGCAAGTGCTACAGAATATGCTGACTCCTCACACAGCAGTTCACCTGCTCATACTCTGTCTCCCTTCAAATTCACAGCCCTCCCAGACACAACCCAAACACTCGACTGGGTAGACTCTACTGGTTCCTTTCTAGTGCTCAAGAGATTAAGCTTCACCATTTCCTTTTAAAAGAATCCCTTTTAAGTGATGGATTCAAAGTATACCTAGTCTAATATCTACACCTAATGATGCCCTGAAATAAAAAGCAATAGCCCTATCTAGACTAGAAAAAAACAAGTCTTGGGCCATTCTTACTTTGCTCACTTTGCATTTCTGCTGACGCCAGAGGGAATGTGAGGCAAAGATAAGGTTGTGCCCACTCGTTGGCTGAAGGCTGAAGACACCAGGATGGGTCCAGATAGCCTATAGACAGCTGAGTGCCATCCCCTTCTTTCATGTCCTCTCTCATTTATTCATTCATAATTAACTAACAATGCAGAAACAACAGAGGATCAATCACCCTGGGTCTTTTCTACTTTACCATACAGTTTACAGACTGTCTGTTGTACATTGTCACCCTCATACTCTCCTCAGCCCCAGAGGCAAGGTGGCTGCTCACCACCTCTTCAATATGCAAGTAAAAGTAAAAATTCCCAAGGGAAACAGGAATTCATGTTTTCACACTACACACCTGGGTCTCTGTATACAGAAACCCACAGAAGTTTTTGTTCCAGATACTTAACCGATAAGTTAAAAGAAATATTTCTACTATATCCTCATTTGTACCCCCGACTAAGCGCATATCCTAATGAGCCTCCACCTAGTAACTTTGTAAAGAGTTTGTGGCACCAAGCTGCTTTTCAAAGAACTTACAAGCTAACTGCAGCAGCAACAGCGGAGTGGGTAAGGAACGTGGCTGAGCAAAATCTGAAAGGTCTAACTCGGGGACTTGCCACATCCAAACTTTCTGTGGACAACTGGTGCCTGAATTTGCTGCATGAATTTAAACTCCATCAACATTAACCTGTACAAGTGCAAACATCTCTGTATTTTTGGTTCGAAGCTGTGACCCTGTGATCTTTTGAAACACAGCAGTAGTGAGGACTCTGTGGTAGTAGTGAGCCATTCTCTTCTGATGTTGCAGGAATGTGAACCCCCAAACCTACATGCAGGGTACACACGGACTTCATCAAAATGCTGTTCTTTAATTCTCAGACATTCTTAGAATTAGTACTTCCAGATTTCTGATGCTCATCATCATGAATTACAATTTTTTTAATCATATTAATAGACAGCTGGGCATGAGGACGGAGGCTTGATGTGACTTGGTAGGAAGAACATTAGTACAGGAATTTAAAAGTCTGAGTTTCAGTCTTGACATCACCAAGACTGGGTCACATTTTGCCTTTGTCTCACATAGGCCAGAGGAAATGTAGACTTGAAAATCACCCCAAAGTCTCTCCTGGCCATAAAGAGTCTGCCAAAGCCTGGAAGTTACTAACTTGGCTGATTTCAAATTGACAAGAAGGTTTTTTTTATGGGAAAGGATGGCCTTAATAAAGAGAGTGGAGACACATTTTCAAACATGAGTCTTAAAGTCAGATTTAATCTCTGCCCTTTACATATCTCTAGCCTGTGTTAACATTTTTATGATAGTATTTGCTAAGTCTATCCTTTGCCAACCTCTAGAAGCATGTGTAGCTCAGGATGGGCATTCAGGTGCTGGCTGGCACGAAGAACCGATGAGTGGGTCCCAGTCAGGAAATTAAATAGTATGCAATGCAGAGAAAGTAGAGCTCCCTGAAAACAAGTCAATTGCTAAACTCATTTTAAAAAAAAAAAAATCTTAAGACAAACAGAAAAGCCACCATAGGTTACTCTGTTGGTCATAAAGATAATTTATTTACATAATCATAATAACGATGCTAGTTAATGCCTACCTAACCAAAATTACAAAGAAAGCACTGGAAAATTCAAGGATGAACAAGTTGTATTCTGGGGTGGGAATGTGATATGGGAGGGAGGTGAAATCTTAAGAAGTAAATAATATTTAGGATCTGGGAGTAAGTACGGAACAGTTCAAAGCAATTTTCTCTATAAAGAAAAATGGGAGAAGGGACAAAGAACTGCTGTCTGTGAGAACGAACCCTCCAAAATTGTGACAAAAAATAGTGAGCAAATAGAAGACAATGCAGAGGGGGCCATTTCTGCACTCAGGAGGCATTTCTGAAGGGTGAGTGTCCCAGGAGGCTGCTGCACACCCGCCTTCTCTACTCAGACTTGAATCAATGGCCAACAGAGATCAAAGGAGCTTTGCTCAGAGAAAGGATCAAGCTGTCCTTGCCATCTGTCTCTTAGTGTTCCAAGATGAAATTCCCTGATGACCGCCATTTGAAAAATCTTACTCATGAGCCTTCCTGCCAGCCAGTCTGAGACCTTCTCTATACAAGGCACTATTCCAGCCCCCAGTCACTGAACGTGGCTATCTGGTTTGTAGGATCTGCCTTCCTGGGGTGGATTTATGACTTTGATGTAAAAGCCATACACATTTGGGGAGTGACTTTTTTAGTTGTGTTTTTGTTGTTGTTGTTGTTTGTTTTTTGGGTTTTTTTTTTTTTTTTTTTTGAGACAGGGTTTCCCTGTGTAGCCCTGGCTGACCTGGAACTCACTCTGTAGTCCGAGCTAGCCTCGAACTCACAGAGATCCACCTGCCTCTGCCTCCCTAGTGCTGGGATTAAAGGTGTGAGACACCACTGCCAAGCTTGCAGAGAGACTCTTGTGTTGACTTATAATGAAAGATGATGACTACTAGTATGTACATAGAGTTCATTGAAACAGTCAGTGTTGGAGATGTTCCCCAGGGGTAGACTGTGAGCCTAACATTGCTAAAGACCCTGAGTTCATTCTCAGAACCACCAAAAAGATTTTAAACATTAAGCAAGTCTGAATCCATCAGATTCAACATAAGCCCAGGGCTGCGACTGAACCAGAGGTTATAAAGAGGCAGTTTTGAGAAACAGTACTTAAATAGCAATGCTTTGCAAAGTGACTACTATATGGAAATAGGAGCTAAGCATTTTCAATATCTAATTTGATCTTCAAAACAGGTCAGTTAATAGCTACTAATATTGTATTACTAGTGTTTCTATCTCCATTGGATAGGAAAATCTAAAACAGCGAGATTAAGAATCTTGACCAATGTTGTTATCTAGAATGTAAGCACACCCAAACCAAGACTAGTTAGGCTCAGAAATTGCTGTTAGCATCTCTCTCTCTCTCCTTAAAATAAAGGTCTTGTGAATATCCAACATTTTCCTGCAAGAGTGTGACTAAGATTGAATACAATCGTGTCACAGGAAACCTTCATACATTTAAGAACAGAAGTATGTCATAAAATGCAATTTGCAACATACAAGGATTACTTACAGATGTTAGAGAGTAATTTTTGAGCTTGCTACATTCTGAAAGATTGTCTGGGAATTTCCCAAAAAATATTAGTCCAAAAGCTTCCGTGTAAGTACTTCCAGAAGTCAAGAGTCTACAGTGAGCAGAAAGGCAGCAGGAATGTACCACAGCATTGACTGGTAGGAATCACAGAAAACAATGACTGACACCGCTGCTGGCCATGCTAGTGTACTCATTGGTATGCCTTATTTTGTGCAGTGGATGCGTTCCTTAAAAGCGACTGAATAATTGAAGCTTTATGATCTAATAGCCCCAAGGAATCTAATTTTTTAAAGGCGATTACATTAATTAATGTTTTTGAAAGGTAAATGAAATCACCACCTACATTACATAATTTGTAACAGGCTTTCACAATTTCCTTCATGATTCATTATTCCCTGCATCCTGTCCCCCATCTCTCTGTGCATCATGAAGGAAAGAATTCCACATTTTCCCCACTGTATTCAGCCCCTAGAAGAGTGCCTGGCAACCAGCACAGGTGTCTGATGGATGCATGAATCAGACCATCTTTTACTTCTTTATGGTTACTGTTGGTACAGTTAAGACCCTTCTACTGTGCTCTTTATTGCTTCTTCATCATAGGATGCTTTTCTAATGTTTAAGCTCCATCCTTTCTATAAATGCCAACTTCTTCCCAGATTTGGACTTTCTTCTCTGCATTTGTACACATTATATTTCTATTATGTGGCTCGATAACAGATGACACAAACCTTATTTTAGTCATTACTTCCAGAACAATCTATACAGAAGCTATATTGGTAAAAGCAAATTTAGAATTTAAATTTTCACATGCATCCCTAGCAGTCAGTACTTTGTAACTTTATGCTTTCCCATGTCTTTAGTTGCTGACTTGAAAGGTGTTTTTTTAGATGAAATGAACTGTGGTCTTTTGTTGCTAGTCCCAATGATATGCAGAGTATGGTGAAATGGTAGATTAATGGCCATCAAACTCACAACCTTGTATAATTAACTAGTGCTGTGGCTTATTTCCAAGATGTAATGTCATTTACTCTTTTAAGCTATGTATGGCCTTCCATCATGAGACTGCTACCCCAATCCCTTAGTCTTAAACAGTCAGAAAAATAAACATCTATTGCTGAGTCAAATATAACCGTAAGTCAATATTAGATTGGGTTTTATGTACCTATGGTTCTTAAAAATCAATCTCTAGAACAGTGGTAGTGTCCTCTGGGAAGTTCATGAAAGAGCATTCTCCAATATCCATCACAGACCATGCAATAAGACCCCTCTGGGTATGGAGCCCAGCAATCCTGGCCTTGACCTAACCAACCATGTTGACATTTTGCTCCAATAGTCAAGTTTGTTCTTCTGAGGAAATGGAACTTCATTTAGGTCAGAGAGTAAGAACAAGTTAATAGAATTCTAATCTAAATATCAGTTGTTTACCAACTAAAGTCAACACTGTTTGCTTTTATTGTATGATTTAAACCAGTGGATCCTAAATATTTCATTAAATTACACCCCACAGCTGACTGGTATTCTAGTAGTCCTAACCAGAGGAAACTGAGTGAAATCAAGTTAGGCAAGGTGTGAAAACTAACAGAAACTGAAAGGATCAGCAGTTCAAAGAAAAGTATGGAGGAATGTAACAAATTAGACCATTGCAGCTGGTAGATAAACGGGGGTGGGGGGCAGTGATAAGGGAAGAAAGGATAATGGCAGGAAGATTAGAAAGATTCTGGATCCCAACATCAGCTAACAACCTCGCCATGAGTCAGTAGTGTTCACCCACAGTGGTGCATGGGATACCAGGAGACATATCCAGTTCTATGCTAAGGAGTTAACATGATGGTGGGGCTCTTCAACCTCAAAAGGAACAGATGATAAAAGTAACAGCAAAAGCAACAATCACAAGCCATCACCAAGTACTGTCTTTAGCTAGGCTCTTAATGTCTTCGTTACTGACCCCATTAATTTAGAAAGAATTCCCTTGTACAAATTAAAAGGAAAGACATAGAGCTGTATTTTTACCACATTAGAGGGACTAAAAAGTTGCTAGTGCTGTGTGATTTCCAGTCTTATGGCCTTCCTACCATACAAGTGACTTTCCCAGATAAGCCAAGTAGCTATGCAGTGTGGGGGTTAGAAATATGCTAAGCCCTCACTTAATTAAGGCATTGAAGTTGGAACTGACTTAAGGTATATAAGAGCACCAGGCTCCTCTTTTAACTCACCTGAGAGCCAGAAGGAGCTCCAAATAATGTGTCAAGTCGGGCTCACCTTGGCTCAGGCTTTATGTGTGCATATAGCCACAAATACTGGTTTTTCCCTTAGTTTCTATCATATCACCAGTATTTCTGATCATAATGCATGTTCACAAACATGTTAACAACTATTGGATATTTTACTATCTCGCACTCTTTGTTTCAGTAAGAAGTCCAGTTTATTAGCCATGAAACAAGCAGATACTGGGTGCCCTGACAGTTAGTAAAATCTGCATGTACACAGCTGGACTGTCTTTTTTTTTTTTTCTTTAATGGAGGAAGGGGGATAGTCATACCAGACTAGAGCAAAATACACCAATGATTCAGTAGTGTTTGAGGTCACAGACTCTGAAGCTAGTCCACAATCCAGCATCTTTGGAGGTAAAATGTAAATTACTTGCCATCACTATGCTTGAGTTCCCCAGGCCATAAACTATGGATGACATGAGATTGCTGTGGAGATTAAATGGGACAGGATGTAAAGTACAATGCCTAATACAAAGTAAAAGCTACAGAAACTTCATTTCAAATGACAGTTATCTTTCCAAGTATCCTCTCGATGTCTGGCATGAGCAGAGCGTGAATCCAGGAGGCATGAAGAAAGAGATTTGTTAAAGTTTAAATGAATCTATTTAACAGCTTATGACTGAGCCCGATACTGACTGTACCATGCTGAGATGGCAATAAATTATCTAGAATATCTGAAAAAGAATAAAATTCCACTCAATGTTTAGTTACTACCCCAATCATACCACCCTTTGTATGTTTCAATGTCTTATTTGTCCACGGTGTGTTGCTTGTTATTGTTATCAGGGCATATGCCGACAGATACTGCATTCACAGCCACTATTTTATCTAGAGTATTCCTGATCATAATTCATGTTTTTAAATTCATTAAATCTGTTAAATATTTTGCTTTCATCCTGTGCATAACTAAGAAGTTCAGTTTAAGCATCAATCCATTCTACTAAGTAGGTTCCCACTGGAAACGACAATACTTCTGTCTCGAAGGGGCAGCAGTTGAGTGTTGCAAGAGATGCCTACGGTTTCCAAATTATCTAAAGACAAAAGAACCAAGTGCGTTTGGTTTTGAATAATGCATCTCTAGTGACTGAAAGGAAGGAAAGTCAAATCTCCTTCTGTAACAGAAGTAAAGCACTCAGCACAGAGAGTTGGCGTGGTTCTTACGCCTGCCTTTCCTCGGTGGAATGTGCTTGTTAGGTCTGGAGGAGGGAAGACACTATATCAACTTCATATAATAAAATGACCTTAATTGTAAGAAGGATGCATATGAGGATAAAAAAAATGAGGTTATAAAATCAGAATGCCAAAGATGTTCAGCAAAAATGCTACTATGTGCCGGGCAATGGCACATGCCTTTAATCCCAGCACTCAGGAAGCAGAGGCACTTGGATCTCTGTGACTTTGAGATGAGCCTGGTCTACAAGAGCTAGTTCCAGGACAACCTCCAAAGCCACAGAGAAACCCTGTCTCAAAAAACCAAAAAAAAAAATGTTACCATGTTAGCCAAAGGCAAGAAGGAGTGAACTGCCAACCATAATCACAAAATAAGCATTTACTGTTTTCTCTACACAGCTCCTCAAATGCCAGTTCTCACAATTCCTCAGATTCAAAAACTCCTGCCTCTGTGTCCCTTTGCTTCATAGACAGAGAGCAAGGCGAGGGAAAGAAATGACCACATCTAACTCACATGCTGAGTTGAGATACAAATAAGGATTCAAACATAGACCTCCAAATTTCCAAGCCCCAGCAATTTCCATAGGTCTTCATAGCTAGCTGCCAATCAATGCAAATCCATGGTCATATCACACATAAAGCCAAATGTTATGAGCCTAGTCAAGAGACATCTCCAACAAGCTCATGGCTCCAGTGGGTAGGTACCACCATTTTGAAGTCTGTGCAGCCTGTCGATTGTAGGGTTTGCTGTGGAGGGTATACCACTGGGTGGGTCTTTGAGAAGTATAACACACACCCCCAGCTCAAAGATGAAATCTCTGCTTTCTGGACTGTGCCTGACACCCACTGTTCACACTCCTGCTGCCTCAGATGATGTCATTGTTATCCCACCATGCCTTCCTCTTGGCAGAGATTCTTCTGAAACTGTGAGCTGAAATAAAAGCCTTCCTCGAGAAATCTGTAAGGTATTTTGCTCTTATCAACATAATAATATTCCAATAACTAATAAAAGTATCTACTATTCCAACTGATAATTCCACCAGGGTTAGTGCCTTCTCACTCAGAACAAAATCAATTGTCAACCCAGCTACATGCCCAAAATCTCAGTCTTGAAAATTATTAACTAATAAAAAAACTGATTTAGAACTGGGCATGGTGGCACATGTCTTTAATCTCTGGAGGCAGAAGCAGGTAGATTTCTGTGTGTTCATGGCTAGCCTATTCTACACAGTGAGTTCAGGCCAGCTGAGGTTACACAGTGAGAGACTGCTTTAAAAAACAAATAAAGAAACAAACAACAAAAATGCTAGCTCAACATTGGATCTTTAAAATCAATGTTGTTATTTGGACTATGATCCACTATGCTTTATTTTCTATAGAAAGCACACACAGGGATAAAAACAGAACATTAGAAAGCTGACACGATAGCTTCTCTATAAGAGAGCGAAAATAGGCAGGAGGAGAGGAAGAGGAGAAGGAGGAAGAAGAAGGAAGGAAAGATGGGAGAGAACAGGAGGAGTAGAGAAGAAGGCAGGAAGGTTTGCCGGGACACAGAGATTTAAAAGGATTTTTTTCTTCAAGAATCCTTTATAAGATAAGTAGAGGAAACAGAACTTGAACACAGGATTTCTGGTCTTGTTCTATTAAAACCCAGAGCATGTTTGTTCTACACTCCCATGTACCAAATCCAGTATATAACCTCAGCACCCAACCAGTGTGTAAAAACCAGTTCAAAGCACAACATCAAGACATCTAACACATTGATTCTCAAAAGTGTTGTACATTCACTGAATCCACCAATCATCTGACACTGAGAGGCAGGTGCCCACAGTCCTTGTGCTGTCTGTCTACCTCCCTTCCTCGGGTTATTGAGAGCCTTTCTGGGTTTGCATCACTGCTTTGCCTTTTGATACTGATGCTGATGTAAGGCCTGTAGGAAAAAAATCCCCACATCATCGTATTTTGAATTTGCAGGCTCACAAATAAAGCATGATTTGCAGAGTCTTTCTCTTTGACGCACAGCAAATATTTCTCCCTTAAATCCTAGAGTAACAACAACAGAGAGCTGAACTAAATTCAGTTTCAAGTAGTACTGGAAATGGTGAGACTATTTTGAAATGCAAAAGGAGCCTTTGGAAAGGCAGTTTCAATTTCCCAGATTTTCATTTCCAACTAGAGCAATCATATAAAAGATGTCTTGTAATTATCTTATTTATAGAATTTAGTATGTGAATGAAAATTGGGGCAAAACCCCACTTTAATATGTTTTGAGGGCAGAAACATAGCAACATTTTCCAGTTTCCAAATAGCTGAAAAATTTGCCTTGTACTGAGAGATCAGTTTAGTCTATTTGAACACAGTCAATATTTGAGGATCTGGCTGCTTCTCGTGGGTAATAATTGTGGGAGCAAGGGAGATTCCAAAGGGTACAGATTGGAATGGCTGCCTTTTCTTGCCTCCTTGCTAAAGAAAAGTTATTTGTATTTGGTAACTCTTTTTTAATGGCCTCTAAAAACTTCAGTATTTTTTTCCTGCTGTCCATCCCTTTGGATGTTTCTCTTGCTAAACAGAACAGAAACAAAGCCCATGAGCCCATGTCTGTAGGACCAGCTGTAGAGATGTTAAGACAGGACTCAACTCATGAATTCGAGGCCAACCTAAGTGAAAAATAGCAGCTTCTTTTATGTAAAGCCCCTTCCAATGGGATGTGCTCTTTGAATCCAGAGTGGTGGGATCTCATATGTAAAGATCCAAGCAGATTACATGCTAGTGAAACAGGGAAAGATCTGTGAAAGGACAACAGGTGTCCTTTTGAACAGTAGCCAAGGTGCCATCAGTTGCATCACAGCAGCTAAGTAGCTTAACTTCTCTGGGGGAGAATCTCACATTTGTGAGGAGAAGAAAGGGGGATTTTAAAATGTAACTAGTCTATACGCATAGGTCCTAGAAAAACTACACCATGTCCTGTAAGCAAGGATGCTAATAAAGTGAATGGCATGTCTTCTGGGCCTCGGCTTCTTGTCATTTATTTTACATATATTCTATTCCAATCCTATAACAGAGGACTCAAATCTCTCTTTGATGTCCATGCTCTCTTTAACACTAACCAATGATAATAATAATAAAAGGTCCAAGGCAGGTGCGCTATAGTGCTCCTGATTAAACACAGTTCCTGACTCTAGTTTCATAAGAAGTACTGTGCACTTGCATGTATACTCCTCCTGATTTTTCTCCCACCAACCTGCAAAATGTTACACAACTAATTCAAAACAAAATCTTAGTATCAACAGTAACTTAGTAACAAATTCAGTTACCAGAAAAGTTCACACTACAAACGTAGTGGGGTGTAGCTCCATGGTGGTCCCTGGTTAGCCTGAGTGGACCCTGGGTTCTGTTCCCACCACCCTAGATAAAGACATGTTAGTTTACTGAGTAAATAAACTAGAGTATGCACAAAAGTAGCCCCTTTGCTACATAAAACTTTGTGGAAGTCAATGAGGATTGCTTGGTAAGTATCTAGACAGAGCACTGGCTGTGAACTCCACCAAGACAAACTGTACCCCGTGATTCTGATACTATGGGGTGGGGTGGGGAGGGAAGGGAGGGGTATGAAGGGTCTTGTTTTACAGAGAGAGAAACCAGTTTTCTGATGCTCCCTTATGTCTGTGAAATGAAGTCAAACATGAAATCACAGAGCTTTAAAGCAGATAACATACAAAGACCTTTGTAAAACCACAAAGCATCTCATGATGTTATTTTACAATCGGTAATATGCCGTAAATTCAGAAACCAATAGTAACAAATGTGATAAGTCGCTATCAGTCACTCCGTGGGCACATGAAGCCTACCTAGGGATGGAGAGATATCTCAGTGGGTGTGGGCACTTGCCACCAAGAATGACAGGTTGTCCTTTTGAACTACACACATATTGTAGCATAATGCTCATGCATACATGTGCACACACACACACACACAAATAAATACATAAATAAATAAATAACATAATGACACCAATCTAATAGTGTCAGTACTTCACAAGCTTGAAAAAATAAAAAGGCAAGGCTAAGAAAGTGGCCACCCCTGGACTCATTGCTGAGGTTAACAAATCTGCTAATGACTGCTTAAGTCAGACAATCCATTCCCAGCTAGGCAGCTGGTCAGCTGGAACCGCTTTCAGAAGAGAACACAGCATAGTTGGTGTTCACATGTTCTCCCACACAGTGACTTTTCTTTTGAAAAAAAAAAAACTCAAGGTAGAAACCAAAGAAGGCATAACTTCTATGGAGCATTCAGTCTTCTCTCGGGGTCTCTAATTACAGTAGAATACCACATTCTAGCATCCTGGGAACCTACAAGGACTCAGAAGGATGAATGAAGCAGTAGTGTGTCCAGAATAAAAATGCTTGTGGATCTCAGCTGCAAGTTCGAAGAAGCGGAGTCAGGATGCAATTCTCCAACCCTGCACTGAGCCGTATGCCTGGTACAACATAGCAATTCAGCATGCATTTGAACCAAATGAGCCAAATGCTCTATACTTCTTAAAAATCTTGAGTGCCAGAAAGGCAAAGAGATCTGTTCAAAGTTAACACCCCCTAGAAGCCCAGGCAAGAGCTGCATGCCCTATACCCAGTGTCAACTCCATCACAGAATATATTAGATTTGACTTCTACCACAATGCTCCCTCTGGTTCTTTCTGCTGATTAAGGAGGAAGCAACTTTTCACCAAATTACTTTCCAGTTCTGCTCAGCTAAGGATCACAAAAGCATTTCCTCTCTCCTCCAGAGGGCATGAGCAAGTCTCTGTTGGGAAAACAAGTTGGTTTCCTGCCTTCTGTGCTCTGGAAACAAAATGATGCTTCAGGGGGCCTTTTGAGATGTCAGCTTTATCTCTCCCAGGTTATAATCATCTCAACACATGAAAGCAGTGCTGAAAACCATCATCTGTTCGATTCAGCATGTAACAGCCAGTGTCCCTGACACGGAAGATATGGCATCTTTCCTGAGGTGGATTCCAGGGTACCTGCTGAAAGCTAAAGGCTCAAATCATACCCTCAAGAAGGCTAACCAATCTACTAGCAGAGTTGTGGGGTAGGAGAACAAGGTGTTTAAGACCAAGAATAACATCTTATTTTTTGTTACTTAGAGTCTCCAGGAGCCCAGGCTGGCCTCAAACTAATTATATAGTAGAAGCTATCCTCAAACTCCTGATTCTCCTGTTGTTATTCGCTGGGTGCTGGAATGATAACCATGGGCTACTTAACTTAGTTTTCTTTTAGATTTTCAGAACTAAGCCCGAAGGGCACATAGTAGGTACTCGTTAAATATTTGATCAAATAAAAACCGTTTGCTTGCTGGTGTAAAGAATGTACCATATTAAAAACTAACAGGCATTTCAGCTGTATAGAGCATTCTATTTTTTTTTAAAGCCATTAAACTAAACACAGTGGTCAGGAAAGACAGTGCAGAATGGGTGCCGTCAGTGAATGGGACAAAGATGCAATACAATGACAGCAACCTGCAGTCTGCTAAGATGCATCCTGGCCTAAGCAGTCCAGTACCATCACAACCATGGACTAACAGAACTAACTTAAAGGGAGTTCAAAGTGAAGTCAGGGAATAAATGTGTGAAGATAATTAGATGCTGAAGTAAGTGGCTAGAGTAAGAACAGAAAGGGTTCTTAAAAGTGAGTCTGTTTAGGTTTCAAGCCATGCGGCAAAGACTTTCCCACTTTTCTCCATAATCATCACACAGAATAGATGATCTCTATCCAAGCTTCTAAAGGTACCTTGTGTGTGGCTGCTTTCAGTTACAATCTGCTCCCCACAATTGAGACAAGCGGTTCTGAGACTTTTAACAGGAACACAAACAACCATGTGAGCTTTCTGGAATCCAGGTTTGAATTATAAATCTGGAGAGAGCCTGAGATTCAGCATCCTTAACAAGCTCTGGGGTGATGTTCATGTGCCTGAAATGTAAACCAAGAGCGGTGAGGTCCGGGATAAATGGTTATTGGCTGGCTGGTGGCATCACTTGGAGGGTGTGGTGGTTTAGATGAGAATGGCCCCCATAAACTTTTACATATTTGAATGCTTGGTCCACAGCTAGTGGAACTATCTGGGAAGGAGTAGGAGGTGACCTTGTTGGAGTGTCACTGAGGGAGGTGGGCTCTATGGTTTCAAAAGCCCATGTTATTCCCTGTTAGTGCCCCCCTCTCTCTTGCCCTTTCTTTTTGACTCTGATCACAATCATATGTAAGTGCTCTGCTACGGCCCCAGAACCATACCTGCCTGCCACCAAGCTCTCTGCCTCTCCCTCTGAAAACATGAGAAAGCCCCCAATCAAGTGCTTTCTTTAATAAGTTGTCTTTGTCTCGGTGTCTCTTCACAAAAATAGAAAAGTAACTAAGAGTAATTTTGTGGAGGTTTTTTTTTTTTGTTGTTGTTTTTAAAGAACTATGCCCAGATCCCTCTCCAGAACCAGGTAAACCTGAATCTCAAGGGGGAGATGCCCAAGCCTCTCTACAAAGACAAAGTTCTACAGGTGTTTTTTATAGGTATCATGCATGAAGTTGAGAATCTAAGCAAAGAAAAAAAATTTACAATCAGGAGGGGGGAAACACAAGCTACTTTTAAATCATTGCTCCTGAACTTGACCCTGAATACAAACCACCTCAAGTTTTGTTGAAACCACAACGTTCAATAGGCCTAGAGTAAAAATGAGCAGCCTGCAGTTCTAAATGTTCTAAATCTGAAAACCACGATTTATCAGCCAGCACCTAAATAAGTGGTTCTCAAACACGTTGCACCTGAGACACTTAAAAAAAAAAAAATGTGCACCTCTGTGTTCCATCCAACATTCTAATTAATCATTTTGGCTAGTCCCCTGTCTGAGAACATTTATGAGGTATACCAAGTTGTGCTGGAGTGCAGAGAAGTTTCTGAACCACAAGTTTAAATATTAAACACTCTACATTATTTGAGAGCCTCTAGCCCTTGGGGCCTTCGAGGCACAATTTCGGTCAAAGTTACTCCAAATACATCCAACTCAGTCTTTGAGACGATGTACTTACCGAACTACACAAAGATCCTTGAAATCGACTCTGAATGGATCTATTGTCCTCTTTATCCTAGATGACAGGAAGTGATGTAAGGGAATAAAGGAGGAAGTAGACCTGATCTTACTCGTGAGTAAGGGAACATTCACAGAGTTGCTTGGCTAGTCCGCTTTTCAAACTGCAAAGGTAATGTGAAGGTGATGTGACTCTGGCGACAGAATGCATGTCTAAATAGGCCAGTAGACTATGGGAAACTATTGCACAGTCAAATGAATCATGTCATGATTCTTTGACTCTATTTAAAATTAGTTTCAATACTTATTTATTTAATAATATTTTCCTATAATTCCACTTAAATCCATTGGGGAAAGAAGTTGCATGGCATAAAGAAATGAAAGCTGCTCCAATTAGAAGGAAATACAGATGCAACTGACCATTAATATCCTCCTTTCCCCTCGGAGAATAAAAAATTAAAGGTAGCTGGATTTTTTTTTTAGCATGCCTCTTGCAGTGACTTAAAAAGTATAAATGTCAGCCTGATTGATACTTGGTCGGCTCAGCTTTGTAAAGCCCAGGAATGAAAATTCATCAAGACTTTTATTTGCTCCTGTGTTACATGTAATTTTGAGCTCTCTGAAAAATGACCACAATATTGGGTTTATAGCAAGAGTCATCATCGCCTTTTTAACAGAGCTGTGATCCACTCTCTTGCTGTTGTCTAACTTAACAGAGAACTTTTGGCCCAGTTCCTCTCAGGTCTATTTCTGAAATTCTGTCTCGCTTCTGAACTCCACAGACTGAAAGCATGGCTGGAAGTCGACTGTTATTATTAGATAATATAAAACACCTGGAACTCTGAGAAGCAGGCAGCATTCTTTATGGGCAATAAAAGAAAATACAAAATGTTGCTGAGAGATACGTCTTCATTTTATGGTGAACCAATAATTGCCGTATAAATTAGAGGCAAAATGTTACCAAGAATCATTGCCAAATAACCAGATTTAATGGCCAAATACCAGGTGTCGACTAAGCAAAAAAAAACAGTTTTTTATAGTAAAATAATACTCTCTGCTGCTAAACCTACATCCAAGAAATGCTTAACTAACTAGAATATTATATTAATTTATGATTTAAGAAAGATTGGATTCTAATTTTAAACTGGATTCTGTAATACAATATGTTTATTTAGAGGTATGGACTTTTCCTCTATCTGTCCGTTGTCAGACAAGGAAATACCCACCAACATGTCACAAGAATAATTTGCCCCATCTGAAAGCTTCCAGCTAATCTTTCTCCACATCATTTCAGTTCTTTCCATGGTGCCAAAGCTTACCCTAGGTACAAGTATGATAAACCTACTAATTAAATACTCAAAATAACCATCCCAAGCAGATAGCTGCTATCGTCAACACTCTAGTTGTATTAATCAGCCCAGAAATAGGTAGTTCAACACCACTCCCTGAGCCTAAGTACATTGCCACAGTGACTGACATTCTGGTTAAAAATAAAACCTTGCTTCAAATATAGCTTCTCCGGTTCTGGGTAATGAATATAGTTTCATAAAAGTTGACATCATTTCTCTGATTTCGCCAGGATTAAATACATCCTCTATCCCTACTGGGGATCTGGCTACACCACTCAGGGTACTCACAACCTAGTGGGCAATTTAAGGAAGGGAAGAGACCTGTACAGATGGGGATTAAGTCCAAGTGACATCCAAACTTACAGTTTTAATGGTTGCTTTGTTTATATGCATTAGATATGTCAACCAGAAGTTGATTACCCCAGTTCATGTAGCAGTTGGTGGGTGTACGTTTTGCAGATTTACTTAGGAAGAAAAATTTATTATGTACATGGCCAAAACTAGTGAACGGCATCGCGCCCAAAGAGCCAAGCAGTACTCCCGTACCCTGATCTTCTTAGAGGTCAGTTCCTATGCACGCCTTTTCAAATAGATACAATTTTTCATCTGCTACCCATTCAAAATGCAGTCGAATGTGGTCATACACACCCAGAAACACCATGTTTGTAGGGTGGGGTGGAGAAATTCAAACATTTTTTTTTAGCAATGCATTATTGGATATCAGATATAAATGTGCCCGTCAGCAATCCTAAAGCAAACAAAATAGATTTAGTTCAGTCCATCCATTATACAGGAAAGAAATCGTTTTAGCAACACATCTTTCCTCCCCCTCCATTTTGGGAGGGTATCTTCTCCATCCCCCCCTACCACCACCGGGGGGGGGGGAATAAAACTCATCCTACTTCACTAAGCAACTGATGGGAGTATTAAACATTGGCTTCCACTGTGGGAGTTAGTGGCCTTCTTGCCACATTCCCGCTGCTGCAACGGACATAGCATATCCTCCTCCTATCGACCTAGTGTGATGCTCCTCCCGCTCCGGAACACTGCAGTCCCCTCGCGGAGGGCTGCCCTGGCCACACGCACATGCAGCGGGAAGTGCCCCGATGGGGACAGCCACATACCTTTGCTCTCCATTTCGGTCCCTTTAGAGTGCTGGGAAGTTCAATGGAAGTTGGCAGGAAGATGTGGGCCCGCTTCAGATCCCCAAATCTGGAAAGGCAATCTGATGATTTCGCCCGTACTTCCTTCTTTCCCTTCAGGCTTCCTGAAAGATGGGATTTCTTAAACCTTGAAGCTGCGATCAGCCTCCAAAGGACACTTAGCAGCAGCAGCAGCAGATTGCCTCTACAGAGGTTAGGTTGCTATGCATATCTGATACTGAAAAGCATGCACAGGCCCGCTCAGAATTGTAATTTTATTATTTATTTTTTTTTTTTTTACCTGAATCTGGAAGCTGAAAGCAGGAGCTGTCCTCGGAGCGTGGTGCTGCAGGTGTAGTGACAGATCATCCCACTTTGCTCTGGATGTACAGCAGATTTGCATGGGCGCTGGCACGCATGCGCAGGGCGTCCCCCTCCCTTTTTCACCGCCCCCCCCCGCTCCCCGCCCGCCCTGGCTTCTCTCCCCAATAAGGTCCTCAGTATCCCAGCCCGAAAGCAGTAGCATTCGGTCACAGGAAAACGCTGCTAAAAATAAACACCGGACCGGATTTTCCCCTGCAAACTAGAAAATGGATTGTACTGGAACGGCGCATCAATCCCATCCGATTTTCCAGGACTGCTTACTGAAGCTCTAGAGAAGGCTGGGGAGTCTGAGCCGAGCATGCTGCCTTCCCCAAAGTAGAGGGATTTACGAATCCTGCTTAGTGGTCATGATGTGGGCTTCTCTTGGTTGCTGCAGTAACTTTCCAGGTGTCTGCCTCCCCTCCTCTCCCTACAGACTTCCTACATTGTCCGCCATCCCCGTGCGTGTGTGTTTTGCTTCTCTGGTGGAGAGGCAGGAGTTCGGGGTTGTGTTACTTTAGCATCTTCCCTTTTCTGTGGTATCCAGACTGGGTGTCCCTCAAGGCCTCCACCCAGCGCTCTTCCCTGCAGGCTCCAAGGTTTCTAAAGTTATTCGAACGAAGCATCCGCCAGGGTGTTTCAAGGTGCTCTGTTTACCTTCTTTCCAACATCTGCAGAGAAGGAAAGTTCCCAACGGGGGTGGGAAAGCACCTTATAGCATAACTATATTATATTTTGAAATGCAAAAATGTTTCCCACATACACACTTTTTGAGGTGGCAAGGCAAGCATTTTTCTTGTTTCAGGCTGTAGACAGGGCTCAAACGACCAAAATACCACTGGGTGCTATTCTCAAACCCACATTGTATTTTGTTCATATATAAAATGTTTAATTGGGTAAAATGTTATATATATTTACTATTTTTCAATTGCTCAGATCGCCCTAAGAAAATATTTGGTTCTCAAAACAGCCATCTTTTTCCCGGGCATAAAAACAAATGCAGGAGACTCAGAAAGCTGCGAAGGAAGGAGACAGAGGGATTACTCACACACAACAAGTAAGATTAGGAGCCCCTTTCCACAAGAGATTTCCACCCCAACTTCCAAAACACGGAAATGAAATAAAATGTACTTCCAACAAGGAACACAGGGCTGATTATAATTTAATCTTTTAGTGATTCAGAAGGGATCCCGAGGTTTGCCAGAGCCTTGGGCTATGACTACCAATTTTCATCATCACATGACTCAACAAGACTTGGACTCTCATCAGTGAAGGTATCCTACGAGTGACTTCTTGGGATGTAACAGACACTGGAGGGTCAGATCACAGAGACCACAAACTAACATCAGCTAGTCTAAAGATTCTGATACATGCCCAGGTTAAACATTTGGAGAATTATAATACATAGGTGTGGATTAAATGTCTCAGGGGTGTAGGAAGTACAGCGAGAGCGCCATTGTTCTCTAACAGCATGTCACACAGACTGTACCTCATGACAGAGTTGGAGCTACACGTAGAGCATCTCCGCTAATTAGATAGTCACCCACACTCCTCATTTTCTCGGACCCTTCTTCCCTTTCTCCACCTGTAAATAGTCCCCATTCTACCTTTATTTTTTTAAAACCTAGATTCCAGATATAAGGAAAAAAATCACGATCTTTTTTATTTTGCCTCTGGTTTATTTTACCTACTATGCAGTCTTGGTTCTAAACATACAACATGAACACTTTTGACCACAAAACATCAACAGATGCTACCTGAAACATCATGGTTTGGCTTTGAGACTCCTATGTTTTGAGTCACAGTGCTTGTACTGTTTACATGAGCCTTAATTACAGTAAACAGACTGTTAATATTTTCCTACCATCATCCCTCAGCATGCAGACATCACATTAGTATTTCTTCCATTTGTTTTGTATTATTTACTTTTTTAAGTTCCAGGGATTGAACCTAGGGCATCTATCATACTTAGGAGGCAAACTCCTGAGCCACAGCCCAGCCCTAGAATATTGAATTTTTAAAATTAGTATTTGAGTTGATGACTTGAGTTTCAACAACAACAAAAAAGATAATCACATGAACTTTGCCTTTGGGGATCAGGACAGAATCTCTAACAATTTCTGAACATGCTTCTGTCATGTTGTACTAGGAATTTATGCAAAGCAGCATCTTCAGCATTGATTGATGATTAGAAATTCAAAATATCGATTGATTCCAAAATTGTTGAAGATGCTTTGCATCCCATGGCATTAAATATTCAGCCAAGATTAAATTCTTTGTGCAAAAATAAATAGGCCCTAGTCTCTTGCAACTTTATATACCATGGCTGGTTAATATGCATGGGAAGCCTGCCATTTTCCGAAGAGAAACAGATGAGAGGAGGTAGAGGCAGGGCTTGGAAAGAGAGAGGAGAGGGAAAACTGCAGATGGGATGTAAAAACAAAAACAAACAAATGAATGAATAAATAAAATATATTACAGATTAAAAATAAATAGGCATATCCATCACAGTAAGAAAAATTCCCTTAGTGATAGAATTATATACATATATATTAAAGAATTATTTTTTTCAAAGAATTATTTAAAACAAATTTCTTTATAGCTACCAGTATATATGTCATTTGTATGCCTATTTTATTTATATACCTTGTTTCACAGAAAAAAAAAAACTGGGGGAGGGGGCAAAAGGATTTGTATGTTAAAAAATGTTTAAGAATCCCTGACATGTGCCATGTTTTCTTATCCATTCATCTGTTGATAGACATCAAGGTTGATTCTGTAACTTGATGATTGTGGACAATTGCTGTGATAAACATGGCTGTCCTGATATCTCCATGGTGTTTAGGCTTTATTCCCTTGTGTATACTTGGGAATAGTTTGCCTGGATCATATGGTAGTTCTATTGTTTAGTTTCTTAAAAATCTATCCATACTAATCTCTATAGTGGTTGGATGAGTTCACATTTTCCCTAATAGTGCTATGTCTGGTGTTATTAGTGGTGACTATTTTACATGCGAAGGAACTCAAATGGCAGTGGGTACTTGCTATAAGCTTCACTGTGGAACAGAAACAAGCTTCAAAGTCCTGTCTGAAGGGCACAGGCAACAAGATCAAGAGCAACCTCCTTCTCATGAGCCACCATTCCTTTTATTTACTGTTCTAAAGAGCAAGCTGCCTTATTAAACCCAAATAAGTCTAATGGAATGCAAAATCTATGCTTTACATTCAGGAACTTCCTGTTCATCTCTAAGCTTAGCTTCTAAACGTAGTTGTCATGGTACTAAGCAATTCGTTAGATGTTACTTTTGTGCAGGTGACATAGTCATTATTGGAATGTCTTTGCAACACCTCAAAAACATATATATTCACATCTTAGAGTTTTATGAAAACCTCATTAAATTATGTCTCATTTCTATGCCTCCCTGATTCTCTAAGTATGAACATACTCTATTGAGAATAGGGAGGATTCTTTATCTTCTCTTATTTTCTATTGGGAATCATAATTATTTATATGCATATCTTTTTCTGTTTCTTATTCTTATTAAAAATACAAAAACTGGCTCCTGAGTCATTTTTGAAGTCAACAGAGTTTCTTGACCAATGGAATACACTGGATAAATTAATGTTATTTGCTATATAGGTCCTTGTGTGCTTTGTTCTGTGACATTGACTAAGACAGCATGGTTGCAAATAACGATAATACTCTTGAGATAGTGCTAAGAACATACTGTGTGTTATGTACTATAATGCCATATGGTAAAGATTGCAAATGATTGGATTAATTTTACCTTCACAAAACTCTCTGAGGTTAGTACTATGATTACATCTATCTTAAGGATGGACAATCTGAGACACAGAGGATATAAGGTATAACCAAAATATAACCTCTACCCTACAGAAGCATGGCAATTCTTAAGTATGATAGAAACGGAAATTCTATTTCAAATATATTTTAAAATAAGACAGGCAATCATCAGTGAAAAGGGAGGGCTAAGACTTGGCAGCCCATAAGACTGATGGTGTTAAGAAAGCTGCCTGAGGAGATATGCCATGCTAGTTTTTGAGGTCTTAGCTTCACAAGGCTAGACTTGAGGCTGCACCAGACTCCAAAAGTACTCTTGAATGTAATAAGTTGTCATTTTTTCTAAGGTTTTTCCACAAATGTGAATTACAGTGACAAAGGGGACATGGGAAAAGGCAGAGACCATAATAAATACGAATGTGTCTACACCACCAGTAATTCAAATAGTTTTCACTCACTATTATATAGCAATATGGCATTGAATTCATGTGCATTAAAATCAATATTGGACATATCCTTGTTAGTTTTAATGCTAATTGAATCCAACATGTCCCATTTTCTTGGGACTCATTTGTTTCTCATTTCCAAACCAATCTCTCAAAGTCAGGAAATGAGAGATATATTTTCTTGGCCCTGAATTTCTGCATGTTTTTCTTTTCCTACACTCATTCACAGTCAGGAAGCCCTAACTGACTCCGTGGGCTATCAAAAACAAAAGAGAAAAGGACATTAAGGTGGAAAGGGTACATGGTTGAGGTGATGTGTCCAAAATAAGTTGGAGTGGAGCATGAGGGTGGATATAATCTAAATAATTCTATGAAATTCTCAAAGAATAAATAAAAAATTAAAAAGAAATAAAAAAATCAGTGTTGGGAGCCTTCAAGTCCCTACCTCTCTCTGGTAATAGAAGCTAATCTTCTCATCCGAATATGGGAACACATTTAAAGAAAGAAATGCTTCCTAAAAGTGTTAATCAAAGATCATTTTCTATAGTTATGATTAACTTACAGTAGAAGAACCTGAAACATTGAAGTGGGCTGGTTCCCTCACACTTAGCTATTTCAAATGCCAACAACTAGACAGTACTAGGTCTCCTGTTTTCAGAATGCCCTGACATTCTGGCATTCTTGCTAACCAAGTTGTCCATTTTTATATTCATTGTCACAGCACAGTTTTATTTATTTACTCATTGTTTGTTTGGTATTTATTTATTCATTTGGTTTGTTGATTGGTTGGTTGGTTGGTTGGTTAGTTAGTTAATTAGTGAGTGAGTGAGTCAGTCAGTCAGTGTATACTAAGGCCACCCACATGTTAGGCTAAGTTGTCTAGTCAGGCCTCAAAGTTGTAATCTTTCTCTCTTGGCCTGTCAAGCTGCTGTGATCACAATGCTTCTAGCTTTGCTTCTTGCTAGAATTTATAGAAATAATACACATGATTGGAACTACTTCATAATTAATTTAAATTGCCTTGCTAGTGTCAAATCAATTCTCAGCCACATATGTTTATTACATATACTTAACTTATTCATTTAGAAGAATTAAATATCAATGGAGAGGATTCATGGCCTAGTCTTTGTGCTCAATAATTTTCTTACTATTCATTTTTATAATTGGATAATATAAACAGCAGTTGACCATCTATAACTGAAGTATATTCACCTCTATAAAAGGGTACTCACCATAAGCTGGAAGAAGTGTTCAACTCATTATCACAACTAAAAGTGCTAATTTCAAACATCACCAGCATGTAAGTTTCCTAAGGCCAAAATACATGGTCATTTTGCCCACTGCTATATCTCCAGCTTCCAGAAGAGTGTATTAAACTTAAGGTACTTTGTATAATATCTTTACATAATACCTTCCAGAAACAATCTGATGGGGGAATGATTTATTTTAGCTCATGGTTCAGGGCATTCAACCCATGGTTGCTCGGCTCTATAGGTTTAGGCAGAATATCATGGCAGGACACCTTGTACTGAAGCAACTCACATCTTCATGGTAGATAGGAAGCAGAGAGATGGAAACTGGAAGAACCCAGTGACCTGCTTATTCTTGCTGAATTCTACTTGTTAAAGCTTTCAGAATGTTCTAAAATAGCACCACCAGCCAAGGACTATGGCTTTAATACATGAACCCATGAAGGATATCTCATATTCAAACAATAATATTGTTTTACTAACTACCTCATGATTAAATAATGAGTTTAATGAGTAATGCTTTCTAACAGCAATAAAGCCATTCACTTGGCAAATGGGAGGCATCAATCACTAATCCTAATGGCATAAACTAGCTCTTCAGTGACTTGCCAGAGGCACCAAGAGCACCACGAGGCAGGAGGACAGTAACTAATGTGCTCATGGTTTATTATGAGGAAAAGATAAGTGTCTCTGAACCAGAATTCAAGTGTCCATCTTAGGCCACCAATGCCTTCATAAACAGCCTGAGGATACAAGAAATTAGTCACAGCAGAGGAAAGAATACGGGAGATGACAAACAGTTTCAAAGGTCAAGATGATGGGTCAATGTGGGGTTGTGGGGGGGGAGTGGGCTGAGACTATGGAGATTCTTTCAGACAGGAAACATACCTTGATTACTTACTATTTGTAAGATTCCCACTCTCTCTTCCTTGAGTGAGAATGTAAGAACACTCTCCATAAGAATAAAACGTTGAGTAATAGTTTCCGTAAAAATGGTACAGGTCATAAGTAAAGAATAGGCTATGAGAGACTGGCCACAGTAGGAAAGCAAGCAAGTCACCAGGGCGTGTATTACCTGTCCATGTGGTTTAACAGTGATTTCTCTGGGGACTGGTAAGAGTCTGAGTAGACTTTCAGAGTACTGCAGCAGGGTAATGATGCATGGGTAAGGCATCTGGAAGCCAACTGACAAACATTTTTGACATTTCTTGTTAAGGACTATGTCCACTTGACAATGTGAGAGAATTATACACAAGCCATCAACCGACAGTTTCAGGATCCATCTGTCATCCTGGCATCATGCCTGCTTAAAATGAGATCTGCCAATCTCATTAATGTTTAGGTCTCAAGTTGACATAGGTTGAAATTATCAATCTAAACACTATCTTGAAAAATGATATTTTTCAGCTTAGTGTACCTTCTTACTGTGGTGATGAAATATAACCAGATAAAATAATAATATATAAAGGCAATTTCTTGAATTTTCTTGGATCATTATGAAGACTAACCTAGTTCTTGGTTTCTAGTGGTAATAACAGAACAAAAACATGTCTGATTCTAGCCTGAAGAATCCTTTCAAAAATTAGACTTCAAAAGAACGTAGATACTAGAATAGAACCATTCCCTCCTCACCCTGAACTTCTCTCCCTTCAGAATTCCAGATAGAAACATGTTTACTAATTTGATTACATACCATATATGCATGTGTACACACACACACACACACACACACACACACACACACACACACACACATATATATATATATATATATAGTATATATATATATATATTAGTAGCTTATTGTGTGGAATGGATAGGATATATTATCAGTCTGTGGGTTAATAGCATTTAAATTGTAGTTTCAAAGCTGGAAAAAATCCATAAATATTGTAGTTTATATTCTTATTAGAATAAAAAGTGATAAATGAGTCAAAAAATAGGGTGAAAACACAAGTTTTTTTCTCAAGGAACCAGTTAGAACAAGGAACCACTTAGAAGCAAAATTATAAGTTTAGTTTCCTAATGTCTTACTTCATTGCCACCTTCACTGTGGCAACATACATGCTTGTGTGCATTCTTGCATGGGAGGGGGGGCTGTGCTGTTTGCATCACAGTTACTACTCCCAGAACTCCACTCCTTTCATTTAGCAAACACAACCAGAAGTTCTAGTTAAGGGCTGGGAAATGGTAACTATTAAGTGTGTTGCCAGCAACAAGCCACCTCCATATTGTGTTCTCCATGGCGCTTGGCTGACACACACACAATTGTATTTATTGTTTGTGTGATGAGTCATAGCAAAGCTTTATTCATGATTACCTTGTTCTTCTTTGGTGGAAACCTTCCTGGTTCATGTTCATACTAAAGTCCAAGTCCCAATTCAAGCAGCGGCCGTGGCTACGTAGGCAAATTGAGATGTAGAAATGAAAGAATTAGCTTTGTTGCTGGAAAAAACCACAATCTGCTGTTAAAAAGTGAGGAAATGATTAATGATTAATTTCAGCCAAGTGAAATTAAACAACAGCAGAAGCGTACAATAGCATAATGGATCTCACAGCTGCATTAATGTAAGGTCATTACTCGCAAGGACTTGGAGGTTTGTGACTGCATCATGATCACAACTGCATCATGATGATTCTGGCGTTCTACAAAATTGACCGAAAGTAAAAAGACAACTAGATTTTTATATTTGCTATCTTTCTAAAAGTAACGTTTCAAAGTGTTTTCTGGTTCTCTGGTTCTCTGGTTCTCTCTCTCTCTCTCTCTCTCTCTCTCTCTCTCTCTTCTCTCTCTCTCTCTCTCTCTCTCTCTCTCCTCTCTGATACTGGTTAAGGAAGCAAAGACCATCTTGGAGTTACAGATGAACCAGATTGCCACTCTGCACAGCGGCATCTCTGATATTCCAATCCCCAGACCCTGAATTTTGATGCTAATAGTTATCGGCCCTCTTTACATCACCTGAAACTTATTTCAATTTAAAACACCAAATGGGAATGGAAAATGGTTTTCTTTCACTCAATAAACATTTTTCCTGCCTTCTAGAGAAACATCAGCTGCAAACAATCAACAGCTGTTGTTACAAGTAGGGGACATGGGTTAAGACTCTGCTTCTACTTTTTCTTCTAGAAGAGAAAGAGACTTGGACAAAAGTCTTGAAGATGGCGTCTAGCTCTCATGCTGGAGAGCTCCACATTGAGCTATAACATCACTCCTTGAGGATCATTCAGGAATACCACATTTCTTTAGGCATCAATGTCAGATCCAAAAAGGGCCCTAGTTATTCTCTAGGGCAATGCCCTTCTTTTATATGAGACACTTGCAACTCAGACAGTCCAGGACTTTTGTATGTGGGCTTGAAAGAGCATCATTCCAAAGTCAGTATCTGTAAAAACTAGCTTGTACTATCTCTTTATCACTGCAGGTTCTATGCATGGATGAAGTACAAAGTAATTGAAAAGAAAATGAATTAAGACTGAGTGTTCCACCAAACCTCTGAACTAAGAGACACAAACCCTGCATTTCCCTGCCACACTCTCTCTTCTTTATGTCTTTCACTTGTACCTTTCATGTTTACCTCCTAAGTTATGCCAGTTGCACGTAGTGACAGGTGATTCAGGCTGTGGCAAAGAAGAAAAGACAGACAGTTTCATGGAACTTCAGGACTGTACAGACATGCTAGGCTTCCCTCCCAACCCACACCCCAACTCAGAAACTCTTACTTATCTTTCCAAAGGCAGGTAAAGCATTTCCTGAGAAACCTTCTCCAAATCTTAATGCTATCTTCAATACGTTTTATCCATGTCTACCGTGCATTTATGTATCTGCCTTTTGATGAAGAAAGTGCTGTATGTTGAATACCTGTGGTCCCCAAAGTCCATATTGACATCTAATTGTCAGTGTTGTGATATTTGTACGTAGGAACTTTGAGGATCACTCACGTAAGCCACAATGCCAGAGCTCTCATGGATGGGACTAGTGTCCGTATAGACAGGACCCCAGGGATCTACTTCATCTCTTCTTCCAAATGAAATTACCTCAAGACACTGTCCACAGTCCAGGGAAGAGGCCCTCACTAGACACCAACTCTACCAGCACCCTAACCTTGGACATCCCAGATTCCAGGTCTGTGTGCAATTCGTTAATGCTATTTATAAGTTTCCCAGTTTCTGTACTAGGACAAGTAGGGTGTCATTCTTACCACTTATCATAGTGCCAGCACAAAGTAATCACAGAGTAAGTATATTCTGGATTCTCCAATGAGTCAGTGGGGACATGGCTGAATGAATAAAGGTGGGGCTGACACTGCATCTTAAAACTGTCTGATGCACTCATTTCTAACATGCTAGGACCAGCAGTGCTGACTCTATGCAGGGTCTGCCTGAAGAGCTTCAGTGTTGTCCACTCATTGGATTTATTCTTGCTTCTTTCTTGCTGGATCTTCAAGTTGAGGAAAGGGATCTTTGAGGGGCTTTTTTTTTGGTTTGGGGGGGTTGGCTCAAGTTTTTCCCCACCCTTGTTTTCCTTTCCTTTCTGATCTTGGGTTTCTGACAACCTGAAATGCCACCTTCCTACCACCATCAACATTATTTACACCACCAACACCACAGTCTCGTGCTGGTCTTCACAGACTCTTAGAAGCTGAACCACTACCCTCATGTGTACAGAGGAAAAAGAAGCATTCAGGTGAAGAAATTAACAAATCATAGTCTGTTATGTTTTATTTTTAAATTCTGAGCCCACAGATATAGCTAAATGTTCAGATTACCCATTTCCTCTAGTTTTGTCCAATTATTACCTGCCTTTTAAGCAGAAAACCTAAAAATATCTTGTCCAGGGCACCAGAAGGTGGGGGAAGAATAGGGGAGAACAAGAAAAGAGATATCATGATAGAGTAAACTGTTGTAGGTTTAAAGAGAAATCTGGCACTAGGGAAATGTCCAGAGATCTACAAGGTTAACCCCAACTAACAATCTAAGCAATAGTGGGGAGGCTACCTTAAATGCCCTTCTCTGATAATGAGATTGATAACTACCTTATATGCCATCCTAGAGCCTTCATCCAGTAGCTGATGGAAGCAGAAGCAGACACCCACAGCTAAACACTGAGCTGAACTCCAGTTCAGGAATCCAGTTGCAGAGAGGGAGGAGTGATGAGCAAAGGGGTCAAGACCAGGCTGGAGAACCCCACAGAAACAGCTGACATGAACAAGGGGGAGCTCATGGACCCCAGACTGATAGCTGAGAAACCAGCATAGGATTGTTCCAGACCCCCTGAAGGAGGCTGTCAGTTTGGAGATCTGGGCAATCTATGGGGCCTCTGGTAGTGGATCAGTATTTATCCTTAGTACCCAAATAGACACAGATGGATACTCTCTCAGCCTAGACACACTGGAGAGGGTCTAGGCCCTCCTCCAAATATGACAGACTTTGAAGATTCCCCCCATGGAAGGCCTCACCCTCCCTGGAGAGCAGAAAGGGGATGGGATAGGGGATCAGTGGGAGGCAGAGGAGGAGAGGAGGGAGAGGGAACTGGATTGACATGTAAAACAAGCTTGTTTCCAATTTAAATTAAAAAAGGAAAATGAGCATCTTGTCCTGGTTAGGGTTACTATTACTGTGATGACTGATGGGGGATGTCCTGTCTGTATGCTGTGAATATATTTCTCTTGTTGGTTTAATAAAAACACTGATTGGAAGTATAGGCAGGAAGTATAGGCAGGGCTACCAGACTAGGAGTATTCTGGGAAGAGGAATAGCAGACTGAGAGGAGCAGCAGACAATGCCGTGTAGCTGCCGAAGGAGTAACAGGTCCAGGCATTCTACGGTAAGCCAAGGCCACATGAAGATACATAGTTTAATAGAAATGGGTTAATAATTAAGAGAGAGTTAGCCATTAAGAAGTCTGAGCCATTGACCAAACAGTTTATAATTAATATAAGCCTCTGTGTATTCATTTGGGACTAAAGGGCTTCAGGTCCTGGCAAGAAAGAAACTCCAACTGCAGATGACCATAAAAAACTTGGGGAAGAAAAGGTTTGCTTCACTAGCACTTCCATATAAAAGTTCATCAGGCAGTCAGACAGGAACTAGAGCAAGGCAAGAATCTAGAGGCATAAGCCATGGAGGAGTGTTGCTGGTAGCTTGCTCTTCCTGGCTCACTTAGCCTGATTTCTTATAGAACACAGGACCACCAGCTCAGGGTTGTCACTATCCATAGTGGGCTTGGACCTCCTCTTCAAATACCAGTTAAGAAACTTCCCTATAGGCTTACCTATAGCACAATTTTATGGAGGCATTTTTTCACTCAAAAGGTTCCTTCCTCCCGGATGACTCTAGCTTGTATCAAGTTGGCATAAAACTAGACAGCATCTACCTCAAATCTTTCTCTCCTCATCCCTGAACACAGTGTTTTTCTTCCTTTAAAGAAATGTTAGCTTCCATAACTAACTCTAGCAACTGCCTATAAGAATCCTCCTGCTCGAAGAGGAGGCCCTCCACCTTTCCAATAGAGGCTGTGGGGTTTTCTCAATTGAAAGGAACTATGTTGGAGAAGCACACTGAAAAGAAGGATGCATTCTAGAAGGATACATTACTGTGCATTTGGAAACCCATTTCCATATCGATGCACAGGCCAAATCATTAGCTGTGATTACATTCAGCATTATCTGCTTTGGATAATAGGGCCAAAATACTAATGTCTCCTAAGTACAGAGGGCAGACACTGAGGCAGCAGAGATGGAGATGGGGGAGTTACAGGGAGAAATAGTACCTCTTTTCATTTGGGCTTTGTGTGTGTGTGTGTGTGTGTGTGTGTGTGTGTGTGTGTGTGTGTGTGTGTGTGTTTAAATTTTTAAATATGAAGATTAATTATTATTCTGGCCTTGAATGGAGAACCACTAAAGTCTGATTTCAGATGAACTGGGAGAAAATAAAGGGAGTGGGGTGACAGAGCATCAGAAGTCAGAAGAGATAACTCTCAGAAAGTCAAATCAGCCTATGAAATTGACCTGAACAGCTTTTATCAGGGATTATTTACAGAATAAGGTTAAAATGCCACCATCATACCACATGATTGAATTGTATAACTATCAAGAGAACAGAAGGTTGTGCCTTATACAGCCTCAGAGAATTGATGAAGAGGGGCAGGGTGATGATTTAGAAAATGTTTTTTCGTTCCTTAGATGCAAGGTGTACAACTAGTTTTTACATGTGACCATGATGTTTTAAATTCCACATGCTAAATTAATCAGACAAAATTTCCTGGTTTTGATCTAAGGTAATAATCATTCTATATTCACTATCTTAGTAATTCCCCATGAAAATACCTATAAGAAACTGGGACTCTGAGAAGACATGTTATTTGTGCAAAATACACAGCAAGAGGCCTGTAGGCTTAGAAGCAAAACTAAGCACTTACAGAATGTAAGACTTGCCCTTTGAGTATACTTCAAGGACATATATAGTTAGGTTAGGCATCTTCCAACTACCTTTGGGGCAGGAAGAGAGGAGAAGAGAGAGAGAGAGAGAGAGAGAGAGAAGAGAGAGAGAGAGAAGAGAGAGAGAGAAGAGAGAGAGAGAGAGAATGAGAGAGAGAGAGAGAGAGAGAGAGAGAGAGAGAGAGAGCAAGAGAACCAGAAAGGACCAGAAAACAGTGCAGGATAGAGAGGGAATGCTTTGCTAAGACTTCAGCAGCAGCAAAGGCTCTGTGGAGAGAGTGTCGGGACATTAGAGGTGAATTAGCACTGTGTTTCTACAGTGGAAAGACGAAGAGGGGAAAATAGTGCTGAGGGTGGATCAAGCATGCAACCTTGATCTTTTGGGAGTTTAGATGAGCCTGGGGTGTACCATACCTAAAGAGCCAATTCTCATTTCTGTCCCAATGGATTTGGCCACTTAGGAGCGTTTGTGATAACATCAGAGCAGGGGGTCTGCCAGGTGAAGGGGCCTCCCAAGGCAATCTCATTACTGCTGGTGACTTCCTTGACCTCATTCTCCTTGGCTTAGTATTGAGTTTGCTTATTCTGTCATATTTAATTCCTTGGCTATTGTCTTATTAGGGTCCCTATTTCCCACGATCTAAAGCAATTTGAGGAGGAAAGGGTTTATTTCATCTTACAGCTTACAGTTCACCATGAAGGAAAGTCAGGGCATGAACTCAAGGCAGAACCCCAGAGGCAGAATCTGAGGTAGAGACCATGGAGGAGCCATGGACTACGCTTCCTGGCTTGCTCTCTTTGATTTTCTTCTCAACCTTCTTTTCTCTACCACTCAGGACCACCTATACAGGGATGATCCTTCCTACAGTATCCTGGCCTTTCAGCATCAGTCATCATAAATGCCTCACAGATTTGCCTATAGGCTGATCTGATGGATAATTGTTTCTCAATTGGAATTCTCTCTTCCCAGATGACCCTAGCTTGCATCAAGTTCACGAAAACACTAACACAACAGCTGCCAAGGCTAAATCTTGTGCTAACTCTTACAGTCTTTTCCCCAGACGTGCCTGTCCCAGCAGTCCCCTTGATGACCTAACCTTGACTTTCCAAGCTACTGAGGCTGCAAAAAAGAAATCTGGACCAAGTGCAACTCTACCTTCTCATGTTCCAATCCCATCTACTCAGCAATTTGATGGGTTCTCTTTCTGCCTGCTTGTGCATCTGACCCGCTTCCACCCCCACCCCTCTACCCTCCCACCTCACCCCTGCCAGTGTGATACAGCCTAAGCTCTGACCTCATCTTCCTTCCAACTGTGTTTCTGTTTCCCCCTTTAGTTCTCTGAGCTCTTAAACAACCTTCAGAAAATCAGTGCTACCTTGTAGGTATCTCTGTGTCCACCAAAATCTCTTCAGCTCACTGCTTCTCTCTGCCTTTTTTGAAGGAGAGGTCCATAGCACCTACCCAGAGCCTGATAAGTAACCTGTACAATTGATGAATAATTTTCCCTAGATGCATTTAAGATTTATTTTTCTTTTATTTGCATAAATGTATGTGTGTGATACGTGTGCAGTGCTGCCCATGGAGACCAGAACATCATGTTGGATCTATAACCCTGGTGCTAGAGTTACAGGTGATTGTGATACACCCAATGTAGGGGAACCTGTAGCCACACCTATTAGGGGCTGGCTAAAGGTGAGCCTGACCATACCTGTGACTTAAAGTGAGCTGTTCAGATGGCTGGGTTTCACATTCGGTTTCACTTTTTGGCTTGCTGTACAGACTGCTGCTGTACAGGCTGGCTAGGTCACTCTGTAAGTAAGGCTTTTCCCTATTAAATACCCTTGTATTTCTACCTGACTCTGTATTGATAATTTCCCACTTTAACCCAATGTCTCACAATCAAAACCAAACTCTGTTTCTCCAGAAGAGCAGCAAATGCTCTTAACTGCAAGCCATCTCTTTAGCCCTACATTTTACATATATTATCTTCAAGTTCATTAAGTATTATCTCTAATTTCTAAGTCAAGAAAGTAGATCCAATGAAATTTGTTAAGTTGGACATGAGAATAGATTAAATAACCATTGATGGACTTAATTTGAGCACTTCTTTCCGCTTGCAATTTCAAATTTAAGCCTTCATTCCATTTATTTTTCTCCTTGCTTTAATATGTTAAAATAAACATTACAAACCCTTTTAATTTAAAAGCTCATAAAATTATGCCAAAACAACCAGAGCACATTCTGAATATTTAAGCTCGGGAACTAAAACAGGGTGAATACCATGAATAAGCTGTTATTGTGAAAGATATTCTAATATTTGGATTAATATCAAAGCATAATGGTTAATATTTAAGTGAACAATTGTAATGTTTTGCATCATAAAACATCATTTTCATGATACATTGACTCAACTAGACATTATTAATCAATTTTTGTTCAGTTATTATGCCAAGTTAGTACTTGTTTAATAATATACATTAGAAAGGACCATTTGGTAAGAAGTTACACACTCTGAAATACTTATCAGTGTTGAAAACCTGAGAGTAGGGGTTGCAGAGATTGCTCAGTGGTTACAACCAGTGGCTGCTCTTGCAGAGGACCTGGGTTTGGTGCTCAGCATCCACGTGTTGACTCACAACCACCTGAATTCCAGTTCCTGGTGATCCAAAGCCCTATTCTGACTACACCCATACACATGAAACAAAAATAAATTTTAAAAGATCTACAAGTATGTTTATCTTCTGTTTTACTGTTTGACTCTATTTCCCTTTTCAATTACATTATGCTAGTTACACAGAACAGTAAGTTTCATTGCTGCACTTTTCACTTGTATTTTCAAGTCATTACTACCTTGGCCTAAAAGGGCCTTCACATTGTTACTACATCACAGTCCCATATGGCACATCTACCAGAGCTTATGCCTCTCCCTAACACTCAGCCTTGGACTGCACAGGTGCATCAAGCCAGGCCACACTCTCCTGGCCTGAAAGATGTTTTCTACCCACTCTCTCCAACAAATCCAAAATATAACACAATTTTCAGCTTATCCAGGAATATTTTTATATCCCATAGTATCATTCAATATTCCTCATCTTGGGATATAAGGAACCCCTGACTACTCCTGTTTCATGACCTACACAGGAGCCCTTGGTCTGAGAGAAAGTACCTCCAGTTTCATGTTCAGTGTGTAGGAGGGTCTACCACACCCACTGATAGTCAACAAGGCAGAGTAGATAGCAGGAAAGAAGGGAATTTTCTCTGAGGTAGCTCAAGGCCTAAAACTGGTGTGTGACTTTCCCACCACTACAAAGCTGCTTGATAGCTGAACCCCTTTGGTTTATGTCTCTTCTGCATTTTAAAGGACAGATCTGAAAGAGTGAAACTGGGCATCCATAAAGTCATATTTAGATTCATAAATTTATCTAGGAATTTGAAAGACCAACAAAGTTAAAACTGTATTTTGACAAACAGTAGACAAGTAGATAAATGAGCTAAATCTTAAATCACTGAGAATATTGTGGTCTTGAATGAAGAATAAAAGGAAATAACATGCAAAATAGGATATCATTTATAGTTAAAGCGAGGGGAAAGATGAGGCTATGATCCAAAGTCTGTAATCCAAAAGGAAGTTGGGAAAGGTTTTCCTTTCCTTTTTATTCTTACCCAGGCCAATGTATTCTCTATCAAAAACAAAATCTAATGACTCAGTAGACTTACTAAATTTCTAAGGCACCTTTGGCAAAGCAAGAAAATTATTCATGATACTTAAAGCAAATCTCAAAAGTTTAGGAAAAAAAAACCCTTCTGAAGGTCTTATGGGACTTTGTTTATCAGGAAATTCAATGGCATTTAATAAGAGACTAGATCTCCAGTTACCCTACAAAATCTTTCGTGTCCAGGAAGCTAAGTAATTATGAACTAGTAATTATAGACTAAAGGTTTCGGTTATACTTGGCAATCACTAAGTGCCTCCAAATAGCACTTGAGTGTCTTGCAGCATTGCCTATACAATTACACACAAGTTGAGCTGGCTGTCAAGGTGACCCTCAGAAGCCTCTTCAAGCAGCACGTGGATGTTGCTCTCTCTAGGTCTGCACAGGGGCATTTCTGATGGTGAAATCTGCTTCTATACATCCTTATCACCAGAATATTGTTCACATCCAGAATACATTCTTCCTGTTGCATCTTGTTGGAGCTCCCCACCCCCAGAATTTCTCCTGAGTTTGCTACAAAACTATCTCAAATATCACATTGTAAAAAATAAAGCAAACAATATTTCCTGTTTCCACAAAACCCTTTTTACTCTTTGAAGAGTAAAACCTGGGTAAACATATTCTGTCATGAACTATTGCTGAGTATGTGTTCCCTTCTAATTATTGCTGTATTTTTTTCATCATCCAACAGTAAGCTCTTAGAAGGAAATTACTCTGTCATCTCTGTTTCTGTCTCAATGTCTATAATCTCTCAAAAATGTGAAAAATTGCCAACAATTCTAACACACGAAACAGAAATGAAAAAAATACAAAGAATCAATGAAACTAAAAGTGGGTTCTTTGAAAAGATAAACAAGATTGACAAATGTTTATCTAAATTGAGACCAAAAGAAAGACAAAAGACCCAAATTATTAAAATTGAGATGAAAAGAGAGATTTCAACAGACACCAGAAAAATGTGGATAATCACAAGGATATACTTTACAAACCTATATTCTACTTAACTGAAAATGAATTTCTAGATGAGTATGACCTACTAACATGGAATTAATATTAAAATAAATAGTTTAAACACAATCAAAATACCTAATGAGGTATGGTCATTAAATTATATTACATTAAATTAAAAATCTCCCAACTAAGTGATTGATTGTGAGATGCCCAGTAGCAACTGATAAATTTACACCAAGATTCCTGAACCTAAGGCCCAGGGAACATCAATAAAAGGAGGGTGGAAAGATTGCAAGGACCAGAGAACCAGGAAATCGGCTGAGAGATTGTGTCTTCTTGAAATGACAGTGAAGCTTCATCCATAATACTGCAACAACATGGCTGCCTAAACAAGACCTGGACAATTGACATGCTAACATGGGAGAGAGAAGTCTCATGGGTCTCAACACATGGACAAAGAACTATAGGCAATGCTGAGAGCAAGACAAATAATCTTCACCAGGGATGAACCCCAATTGGTTATCCAATACCAGTAGTCAGTCCTGCTATCATATACACACCTATAACGCTACACAGACTGAAAAAGACCATAGTGATATGTCTAGCTACTTGAGATTTAGTGTGACTGTCTTTGGCAGAAAATAAGTGTGATACGCTAGAGGGATGGCTCAGTGGTTAAGAGTATGTACTGCTCTTGCAGAGGATTCAAGTTCAGTTCTCAGAGTCCCTGTCAGGAGGCTCACAACAACCTGTAACTTCAGCTCCAAGGATCCAGGAACTCTGAGCTGTGCAGGGACCTGCGCTCACCTGCACATACCTACACACAGGCAGACACACACATACACATAATTAAAATAATGATAAGTCTCTTCTAAAATGAGTTTCAAAGCTTCCAAAGCTGCAAGTGTAACATACATAGCACGCCCTATAGCTTTTGAAACAGCTCAGCACATCCCTGAAGCCTTCCTCTCAGTGAGTCACAAGCACATGAAAGGGGAGCTTTTTATCTCAGAACCTTAAAAATCCTCCACTTGGAAGAAAGAGACAGTTGTCTCAGGAGGATGAAAGTGAAATTTGTAGCGCTGTGGATGTGTCGGCACACAGGTGCAGGCTCTGCAGGTGTGATCCGGGGACAGGCATAAATCTCTCTCAATCAATAGCTGGATTTAAACTTTCCTTTCTCAAGTGTCTGAGGCAGAGTTCAGAAATCTAACCCCTGCAACTCCGCTCATACAATGTGCCTTTCTGCTTTTAATGTAAGTTCTCATTAAAGGCCCAGAATGGCAAAGGCCCAGTTTGCAGTGGGGAGAGATGGATAACTAAGCAGAGGTGCTGGCTTCAGAGCTCATGAAGCAACTATTCTAAGCACAATATAGGCCACCACCCATCCTAAGCTCCAAACTGCACCCCTGCTCTCTGCCCCGTCTCATATAAGCTGAGAAATCTTTCATGTCTCATAACATAAGCAGGGCATGAGCACCTGTCTGAAATGCTGCCTGATGCACAGTGGGCATACGGTGACTGCTGGAAGAATGGTGGATACAGCTTTAATATCCATGATCATAGAAGAAAAGTGCTCTTACATAAGGGCCTGATGCTGTTAACATTGGTCGGCATACCTCATCCCAGGCATCTTAGTCATTTTTCCTATTGCTGAGATAAAACAACCTTTTCAAAAGCAACCTAGCAGAGAAAGTGGTTGTTTTTGGTCACAATTGCAGGTCACAGTCCATTGCAGCACAGAATTTACAATGGGAGGAGCTGAAGAGAAGTGGTAATATATACATAGTATTATTATGTATTATTATACATAGTATATACACACTATATATACATATATGTGTGTATTGTATAATTATAAAATGTATATAATGATATATAATTAAAAACAGAGATCAATGAGGTATGAATAAATGCTTGTGCTCACCTTGATTTCTTCATTTTGATACATTTCCTGTTTAAGGAATGATGCCACCCACAGTGGGCAGGTCTTCTAGCTCAATTAATATCATCAAGATAATCCCCCACAGACATGCCCAAAAGCCAATCATATTTGGACAATCTCTTGTTGAAATTCCTTTTCTGATGATTCTAGATTGTGACCAGTTGAGAATTAAAAGTAACCATTATACTAGATTTGAGTTAAAAGTGTAAACACAGTCTGTATACTTAGAAGCACCCAAAGGAGCCATACAGACTGCATTTATATACCATAGAATGACTTCTAAAATAATGATACTGATAATAATAGTCTCCATTATGCACGATGTTCCTTTCAGTTTGCAAAACACTTTCAAGCCCATTATCATGCCAACTCCACTTAACAGACACCATTATCTTCTGGCTGAAGAAATTGGCCCAGAAGAATAGAATGACTGACTTATCTACAGTGACATAGCCCACAGGAAGTACAACAGGATCTCAAAATTAACTCCACCAGGAAAAACATCTCCAGACAACGTTATTTTCTTTTCTCTACAAATGGCATCTACCTTTAAACATACTTATTTTTTAAAATATGTTTTAAGATACATAGGTATATCTTAACAGAATCAGAATGTATATTTTTCTTTAGTAATTTACGTTATCCATGCTCCAGTGGATTTCTTTTTAAAGATGCAATTATTCAGACAAAACTATTTAGGGTTTGATTAGACAAATATCAATTAAAATTTTATTTATAAAAAACAACTTCTAAATAGACTGTTAAGCTTGCTTTTGAACAAATATTATATTACTCAAAAATCAGAGAGTTATATTAGACAAGTCATTAGATTATGCTAATTCTTTATTTGGTATTTATGAAGTTCTTAATTGACCAGTTACCATTCTTGTGGAAGAAAAAAACACATAGAATATATGTGCATTGAAAATCTCAGTCAGGAGATGACAAGACATGCATCAAGGAATGATGGCACCAGATCAAAAATATTCCACATCATGCACAGGCTGACCAAGTGACTTACAGGTTAGAAGGAACGCTGGTTTCCAGACTAGAGCTTCCGGGAAAGTGTACAGCATATATACTGGTCATAAACACTGGGAGAATTGGAATTGTTAAGGTAAAATTAAGGAATGGTAACTATGGAAGCTGTAACAGTTAGATGGCCTCATAGATAAGAGAAAGGCACTAGCTTGTGAAATTACAAAAAGGACCAATGTTAGAGAAAGTCACAAACAGATGACAGAAGGCCTCAAATGCCAGGTTCATTTACTAGGGGAGAAACTGGGGGCAAGGAAGTTCACTTGAAGAGCTTGAAATCAGCCAAGGCAACATGGTAATACCAACTACTCAAAACAATAATATGTAGGGAAAATACAACTGAACCTAGACTTGCACTCAGCTTCACATGTTTATGGGCATGGAGCAATTCACAGGTGTGTCTTCTCTGTGAATCACCAAACAAGGAGTCTAAAACTGGTAATACAGGAGGCAGAGTGAAAAGAACCTGGAGTGGGGGACACAAAGTCAGATGCTGTGTCTTAGCTCTTCTTTGTCCTTGTCCTTGGTCAAGTAACTGCCTTTCTCTCTGAAATTCTTCACAACAGAATGATAGCACTTTGCCCATGGCATGTCACCAAGCTTGTAAGTACACCATGACTTATAGTTGTCTATAAACCATGAGTGAACACACAATCCTGATCATCTTGTTTTTACCTGGTTCCATATTAACCATAAATGGAACCTCAGCAATCATCAGCTCCAAATCTCTTGAACAAATAAGGAAACAGAACTAGAATATAAAACTCATGCTTTCAAGGTCACCCTGAACATGGCTATCAAAGTTGAAACTAGAGCCTGATTCCCAGTTCCCAGCCCAGAAGTCACTCTGCCAAGAACAAAGGGCTGTGCTATAGAGAGTCCTTCCAAACAAGGCAGCAGGGTAAGTGAGACCAGTGCCTTTCTAAACATACGGTGTGTTGATCCAGAATAGCTATTGTAAACAAAGTTACAATATGTGTATTTAAATGCAGTGGTCATTGATAGGTCAAATGATATGTCCAACTTCCCACAAGAAGAGAGGAGAAAGAAAGAACAAGAAAAGTCAGCTCTCTGCTGGAAGTCAACCTACCAGCTGAGACTGGCTCATGGAATTCCTAAAATGACTGCACTCTATTCCTCTTTCAAATCACAGAACCCTGTCACCACACACCCCAGTAAATAACTGCAGGGCCCTGTGGGAGTAATTAAGATCAGGCAGAAGTAGAATGACCATTCTGTACAACCTAGCCACTGTCTCACCTATACAGTCTGATGGGCTCAGCATCAGTTCATCTGCCTGTGGGGCATTTTTCTGATTAATGATTGATGTGGGAATACTCAGCCCACTGTGATCAGTGCCATCCCTGCATTGGTGCCATTCTGGGGTGAATAGAAAAGTGGGTTGAGCAAGCCAGTAAACAGTGCTCCTCCATTGCCTCTGTTTCAGTTTCTGCCCCGACTTCCCTCAGTGATGGAGGTTAACCTGAGAGTTGTAATCTGAAATAAACCCTTTCCTCCCCAAGTTGCTTTTGGTCATAATGTTTTATCATAGCAATAGAAACCTAGCAAGACAAGCAGCCTGAGTGAATGGTTATGCTAACATCCCAATTCTGGGACTTGCTATATTTGTAATATGTTAATTCTGTTTGGAAAGCACAATGCAATATCTTTGTAGCTAATGATCATGAATGAAACAGGAGATCTGAATTCTTCATTTGGATCTGCCACCAATTAAATGTGTGACACTAAAAAAAAAAAATGTTAGTAGCTCTATCTAAAGTAGACTGGTAGACTCACTGTCATAAATGTAAATTATAGACTGCATAACTTCTTGTAATGGTGTTCTAAGGTGCTGAAATTGACCACACCCACTTTCTATTTCTCAGTAATGCTTTTTGGCAAAGTCAGAAAACAATTCAGCAATCATTATGCTATCCCTTCTCCAAATCCTACCCCATATGCATAGCTCTCACACTTACCTCTAGAGTGTTGTTAGTAAAATCGATGGGACTCTTTGTGTTCCTCAGATGGAAAAGTTTCACATGAGCATCCTTGCAATTATATTGTGGTTAGAGCTATTCCATGAATTGTTGATGGCTGGTGCTTCTGAAATGGCCTGGGGTAAATACAAAACCCACAAGCTCAATGTTGAGATGGGAAGTTACTCTTTCCAAGATTCCCTATCTGGCAACAAGGTCAGGAGGCAAAAATCAGGCAAATATCATGCCCATATCTATGAACTACCTCTCAACAGACAAAAGTTAAGGAAAGAGACACAAAGATATGGAAAGAACGTCTGTGGAAGTCTTGGTTCTTTTGTTACAGTTTTTCTTTATTCATTTGCTTGGTTTTGCCTCTACCCTTGCTTCTGGTCAGGGAAGCCTAATGCATTGATTGTTCCTGTAAGCAGATATGTAAATATCAAGCTTCTAAATCAGCATTTCTATGTAAAAAAGTGGAAATAATGATGTAACTATTTAATATAAGCTGGATTCCAGCATACACACACATATACATACATACCCATTTTGATTAATTTATGAACGTACTGAAAACTATATACACTGCCATAGATATTAACTACTAAATTGATAATACATGATAATACATGACTTGCCAGGCATGGTGCTGCACCCCTTTTATCCTAGCACTTGGGAGGCAGAGGCAAGTGAATCTGTTGAATTCAAAGCCAGCCAGATGTAAAGAGTAAGTTCCAGGACAGCCAAAGCTAAATAGAGAGATCCTGTCTCAAAAGTAAAATAAAACTCAATTCATGTTTTGATCAAATTCCCCTACTCATTGCTAAAGACTCATGTGGCTTGTTTAATAAATTCTTACTTATGCAAGTCTATCAGGAGTCTATCTTGACAATGTTCTATTATATTAACACTACCTATAGGTTCAATTTTCTTTTCTAAGATTCAACCATAGGAGCAGTCCTTCAAGACTTTCTACATGCCAAACATGGTAAGTCCTTTATATATCTTATCTCATTAAATGTAATTAATAATTTTGTGCTAGGTGCAAATACTACCTCCATTATATAGGACGGGGACTTGAGGCTTAGGCTGGGCACGCATACACACAATAAGCATTAGCTTCTTTATTTAAACCTCCCTCTTAGTAAAACAGCTTGAATTTGTCTTTCTTAATATACCAAGGGACTTTCCACCTTACTGAGAAATGCATTATTGCTAATAGTCTCCATATAATTTACTTTAAGATCTCAGTGATTCAATAATGGCATCATGGCTAAGGCCTTTAGAATAAATACATTTCATCCCACAAGGCTGAAGTTGCATGTGGTCACTGCTGAGTTACTTCTTCAACTTGATTCTGATACATTTTTTAACTGAAAAGTCTTATACTTAGACTCAAGGTAAAAATGAAATAGAAAACTTCTATTATAAACCACATATGAACAGTATGATGACTACTAAAAGACTATGATGGGTCATCTTGCAAACTTCCTAGCAAAAATGTCAATTATACATTGGTCTTAATTTGTGCTTAATTTCACTTGGTTTGCTTTTTCTCTTCCAGGCTTAACTTGGTTCCTCTGTCTTAGTCATCTATTTTTCTTTCAAAGGCAGAGTTTTGATTCAAAACTTCAAACTAAATCAAGGTGCTCTGACATACGAGCTTTCTGTAACGATTGCATAGAACTGAATCACAGAATATTAGAGACATGATGAGTCTTATATATCACACAGTACTGGTCATTCAGTTTCCAAAGGGCACACTGGGACCCACAAAGGAAAGGTCACGAAGAAGATTAAAATTCTTCCATCCTCACAGAATTCCATGGATCTAGAATTCAAGAAACCAGAATAATATTGCTGATTACTCTAATTTTCCATCTTTATCTCAGTTCATTCATCTGGGGCAAAAATGAAAAAGAACAGATTAGATAGGCTCAAAGAGAACATTACCCCTATTCTAATTATTTCCTGTTTTATTCATCCTAAAAACATGCACAACTATTGCACATATACTCATGTATACTCATCTTTATTTCTTCTTATACCTAAATAATTGCATCAGTATTCCAAGGTAACTTTCAATTTTTTTAAAAAAAAAGATAATTCTTGATAAATAGGAAGTTTCTGGTTGGATTAATGCTGTTGGGCATATTTTTAGTTCCTTTATCCCTTCCCAGCTAGAAGTAAACTAGCAGCCCATGACAAGAGGAAGACTAGGCTGCTGCTAGGATGGAAGAACTCTGTTCTCTGTCCACACACACTCTTTTCCTGAGGTGTGTGAGTTTCGGTAGCTACCAGCTGATAGCTGCTATGGTTTAAGATGGAGATCTCAAGACTAACACCACTTCCTTATACCAAGAAGACAAAATGTATTCAGCTCCTGGAAGTGGAGTTATTTCAAAAGAAGGATTAGATCATGAATATTAAGTAATTTGAATTATTTAAAATAGATAAACTTCCTTTTCCTCCTCCTTCTCTTCTTCTTAGTCTTCTTCTTTGTCTTCTCCTCCTCCTCCTTCTCCTCCTCCTCCTTCTCCTCCTCCTCCTCCTCTTCCTTTTTCACCTTTGGTGGAGGAGAAAGTTTACTATAGATATTAAGAAGAGCATAATCAGAGGCAGAGACAACTGGAAGAGTCCAGGGTGAACATGACCCTGAGTGAGACCATGTGAGGAGATGAGGGAGGGGAGAAAGCAGAGGGGAGAGCCAGGAGACCAAGAGGCCATGAGGGAAAAGGGTAGATCAATAGGGCTGAGTAACCAAAATGTCTGGATTATGTAGGGAAGAGCAGCTGTGGTACGTACAGCCCATCCTCTGGGCTAAAGTAGTTTAGGGTAGGAGGTGGGGTATGCTAGAAATACCCTGGAACTGGTAGGGGCATAGGAATGCTGGTAGAACATGGTGGCCAAGTCTCATTTGATGTGTTAAATAGGCACCTCAGTTAGGGATTTGTCCTGGGTTTTGAGACAACATCCCAACCTTTTTGTTGATAATAAATAATGAAGGATGACACAACCTTTTCTATGACTACTTCCTGATGATATTTGGGGCATTGTTGTTGGGGACCCAAGAAAACTGGAATGCTGGCCAAGGCAAGGAAGAGAGAGAGAAGTGGAGGGTGTTTCCAGCTAAGGAAGTCCAGGCCTCATCATTGGAGCTGTCTGTGAGGCTGGACCACTTGGGGATAGCTGCTTTGGAGCCCTCTAGGATGGAGAGGCTCAGGCTGGTTGGGAATTCTGTCAGAAGCACCTAGGGCTGGTGAGTTTGCCGCTGTTTACAGACTTTAGTTGATGGGGAATCTGCTGGAACAGACATATATTAGGGGCAGAAGGTAAAGTTAATGACCTTTGGCAAAAACTGTTATTAAGGGTGTATGGTTGAAACTTCTAAGCTCATGGTCCTGGTAGCTGGGTGACAGGAATCCCAAATCCAGGGGAAGAAGAGATTTCCACCCTCAGGAATAAGAGGAAAGGGCAGGTGGGGAAACAAGCTGTTGATTGTCAGCATCAGTCACAAGCTCAAGATTTTAAATTTCCTTTGGTTGTCTTCTAAGTATAGACTTAAAAATGTTTCTTAATCTTACACACACACACACACACACACACACACACACACACACATATGTAGTATGTATTATGTATGTATGTATGTCCCTCTGGAAAGACTGTTAATGCTTTTTAACACTTTTGGGTCCACAAGCTTTTCTATTACTCAAAGGCACAAGTCTACTGCTGTCTCTACAATACAGATTTCAATACAAATTACAAACAGTGGTAGTGATAACATGTCTAAAACTTTTATCTCTTTTTGTAAACTTAAAAATTTCTTGTAAGCTACAGGAAGTTGGCTTGGATCCACCTCTCACAGGTCAAATAGACTCCAGATAAGTGCTGTCAATCAGCATCCTGTTTCCTTTTACTTCTTAAGCTATCCCACAAATTCACTGTAGCTACTGTAGACACTGGACATTTAGCTCAAAGGGGGGGGAGCTTGAGATTGTCTTGTTTTCAACAGCAGGTTGTGGTGATTACTCAACTTCATAATATCAATCATTCTAAGAAATTATATTATGTTCTAAAGTTAGTTTGTTAAAGCCATTTCTTTTATTCACAAAAAGGTGGTTAATGATGACAGCACCTCCAATGTGTTCTCAATCTAAGAGAAATAGCATCGTGACACTGATTCAGTTAAAGCAAAATGCAGCATCATAGTAAGTTAATTTCAACAATCTCAAAACACACAATTTCCTATGAGAAAAACTTTATAACCTTAGTTTCTACAATAGATCTTTCTATCATACACATTTAAACATAATTAACATAACTACAAGTATAAGCTAGCCCTTCTTAGAACTATTAAATATCATTGTAAACATCATAGGAAAGTTTATCTCTAGATTTTTTGTGAACTAGCTGAAGTATAAGCATCCTTTTTAGCTCTGAAATTCAGGCAAGCCCAGATTTATGTAAATTATGTGGTAAACAATGATATGTACCATTTGCTAAACCTTCCTTTTGCCTATTCAAATAGAAGCTAACTACTGTTTTTCCCATTCTTAAAAACACTTCTGTCACTGGGCGTTTTTGGCACATGCCTTTAATCCCAGCACTCGGGAGACAGAGGCAGGCGGATCTCTGTGAGTTTGAGGCCAGACTCGTCTCCAGAGCAAGCCCTAGGATAGGCTCCAAAGCTACACAGAGAAACCCTGTCTCAAAAAACAAAACAAACAAACAAACAAAAAAAACCACTTCTGTCAACAGCATATCAAGTTCTCAAGCATGTTGCCAATAGTCAACAAATAGAACCTAATGAAATTTAAAACTACTGTACAGCAAAAGAAATTGTTAATGAAGTAAAGAGGCAGCCTACAGAATGGGGAAAAAATTTTGCCAGCTATACACCCAACAGAGGAATGTTATCTAGACTATACAAAGAACACAAGAGGTATGGAGAGAGTGGACAGCCTGATAGCTGGGATACCAGCATGGGACTGATCCAGACCCCAGGAACATGGGTTTCAGTGAGGAAACCTCAGAAATCCACGGGACCTCCTGTAGAAGTTTAGTACTTATCCCTAGCGTAGGTGTGGACTTTGGGAGCCCATTCCATATAGAGGAATACTCCCTGAGCCAAGACACACCAGGGTGGGCCTAGGCCCTACCCCAAAGGATACAATAGACTCTGATGACACCCTATGGAAGGTCTCACCATCCAGGGGGAGCAGAAAGGATATGTGGTAGATAGGGTTTTAGTTGGGGGGTGGTAGGGGAGGACTGGTGGGAGAAGGGAACTGGGATTGTCATGTAAAACAATCCTGTTTCTAATTCAAATAAAAAAGTTGAAAAAAATTCTTAGCCTTTAAAGTAAACTTTAAAAAGCATTAGATATTGTGTAAAAGTAGCTAATACAAATGAAATAAAATTAGTTTTTATTCAGATTATAAAACCAATGAATCATGGTAGAATAAAATGGACTAACATATTTAATATAGTTAGTAATAGCCAATGATTTAATGGCCCTAGAGATTAAATTATAAAGGTTATGTTCTTATCTTAAATCAAGGAATGTTGATGACATGTGACCTTTCTTAGATTCTTTTGCAGAATGAAAATTAGAGAACTTCCACACATCCATAGATAACTTCAGTGTAAGCACTTCTGTGAGCCTTGATTATGCTGTTGACTGTATGTTTTGTTCAAAAGAGAAAACAGAATAATTAGTAAATAATTTAATGTTAGTTTGGAAAAAAAAGAACACAAGAAACTAAGCATCAAGCAAACAAATAGCCCAAATTAGGCTATGAAATTTTCAAAGAGTAAACTTAAGTATTATTCAATAATATTTTAATGGGCTATGAATCTGAATAGAAAGTTCTCAAACAATATAAATTGCTAATAGGCTTTTTTTAAAGTGTTCTATATCATCAGCCATCAAGGAACTACAAATTAAACTTGTTTGAGATCTAATGTAACCACAGAATGGAAAGTGGATGACAATAAGTTCCAGCAAGGATGTGAAGAGAAAAGAAGAACACCTGGTGTAAATTGTGTATCCACTATGGAAGCCAGAGTGAAGGTTTCTTTAGAACTTAAGAAGAGAACATGTTACACAGCTACACCATTCCTGGGCATACACTCAGTGAGTGGACTCCATATCCCACTATAGCGATGCATGAATGGCAATGTTCATTCCTGCTCTATTCACAATAGCTAGAAAATTGAATTAGCCTAGATATTCTTCAACTGGTGAATGGATATTGAAAGTGTGTTCTTACATATAATAGGATTGTATTAAGCTGTAAAGAAAAGAAAGCAATTATGAAATTGTTAGAAAAACAAGTGGAACTGGAAAATACTATAAGTGAGATAACCTAGACCCTCAAACGATAAATACTGCACATTCCATCTCATATATGGATCCTAGCCTTGAATTTTCAGACCTATATGTCTAACTTGGAGCATCTGTGGAGGTAAAAAAAAAAGCCAGGTTATAGTAGAACATGTGTGTATGCAATAAGGGGTATAGAATAATGGAGAATAAGTCTTTTAGGCAAAGATGGGACAACAGGATAGGCGAAAGATAGACTGAGAAGCAGATTAATCAAAAATTAAGGGTGTATGGAAAATCTTTATGGAAGCCTAATACTTTGTAAGTTAATTTAAAAACATAATTTAATTTGCCGGGCATTGGTGGAGCATGCACTTAATCCCAGCACTCTGGAGGCAAAAGCAGGTGGATCTCTGTGAGTTTGAGGCCAGCCTGGTCTACTGAACAAGTTCCAAGACAACCTCCAAAGCCACAGAGAAACCCTGTCTCAAAAAACCAAATAGATAGATAGATAGATAGATAGATAGATAGATAGATAGATAGATAGATAGATATAGATATAGATATAGATATAGATATATAGATATATAGATATAGATAGATATAAATATATCCAAAAAATGAGTTTGAACAGAGGTACTCTGCATGTATAGACAATGTGTACCAGAAAACACAGGTTATTAAACAATAATCTATATGCAAGACATGAGATACCTCTCTATAAATTATCAGTCTGTGACACTCCAGTAGCCCTCTAAATAATACAGGCTATTTGCACTGCTCTTGATTGACCACTATAACTAAATGGTGAGACGCTCCTGCTCCAGCGGCAGGATGTGAGCCACCGGCAAGGAGGGATGCCAATAAGATAAATCTTATAAAATATATAGGTTTATGATAGTTAAAACTGAGCTAACAGATGAGAATCCTAGTCATTGGCCAAGAAGCATTGTACCTAATACAAGTTTCTGTGTATTCATTTGGGCCTAACTCGGGCGGGCGGCTGGCATAAAGCGCATGTGTGGCGGTGGGGCTCGGCGGCTTTTGGCATAAAGATTTATCGTAACACTTCATAAATAGGCACACCTTGCCTGACAAATCAGTTATATAGCATGCGGAGACCAGTACTCAACACGACCATCTTCCAGCACTGGGAAAGCTATTCAGCTGAGAGGAGGTTTCCCAGCCAGCTTGAGATTTACCTTCCATGTCTTGCAACCACTTTGATGAGGGGTGGTAGATAAGCTTATGGTGTACACTTGTCAGCACATAGATAAGATTTAGAATGAAGTAAAGGATTTTGCTGGTCTAGAAAGAGAGAGTAGTAGATTCTTTTCTAAGCTCCACAACCTTACTAGCCCCAGGAAGCTGGTTAAGTTACCAATATCAGGCATGATTTTCCTCCTGCCCAGTGGGCCTTAAGTCCAGTTAGATACCTGTTGGTTACCACTGACATGAGTGCCACTTATTGCTCCTTTGTTTATATCTTGCCATACTGGTGATTGTCATGGCACTGTGGTTGGTTAAGACTGCACAGTTGTTCCCAACGCTTGGCATCTTGGGTGGTATTTTCTGGAACCATAGAGGTTACACTGCATGAAAGAGGCTTTCATGTCAGATACAGCTCAAATCACCCAAGTCCTGTGTCCTAAGTGTACTGTGTCTTCAGCGACAGGAGCCCATCCTCAACACCTAAGAGGCAACCAATGGCTACAACAGTCTATATTGCTTTGAGAATTGTCTGAATTACCCTGTCCAACCATTTTTAAGATTTCTCTTGCCTGGCATTGGGTTTTTGGTGGTGGTGGCGGTTCTTGTGGGGACCACTGTCAGCTTAGTCCCAGTGGCTTAACTACTTTTAAGATTACATATTTGCATATACATATGTAATCTGTATAATTTGGGGTAAATAGAATAATATGATTCTTTGAGGCTTTATCAAACAACTTCGGTGTTATTTGTCCATACTCCCTAATTCTTCTGTATTGACCTCCCTCTCCAATGGAATCCCACTCCCATTTTTTCCATATTTCTCTTCATATCAACTGTGTCTTGGCATTTCCCTCTCAACAATAACCACACTTATGGTCCCATCATACTTTCCTGGTTTCTGTGGTTACTCCAGGTTATGTACTTACATGTGGTGTCTGTCTTTCTGGGTCTGAGATCCTTAATTCAGTATAATTTTTTCTAGTCCATCTATTTGCATCCAAATTTCCTGACTTAATTTCTCTTGGCAACTGAATAGTATTTCTTTGTGTAGACATACCACATTTTCACATTTTCATTATCCATTCATCTGTTGAAGGACATTTAAGTTGTTTCCATTTCCTGGCTATTGTGAATAGGGTGCCTATGAACATTGCCAAAGTATCCTTAATTTCATTTGGAACCAAAAAGGACACCAGATAGCCAAAGCAATCCTGAGCAAAAAGAATACTGTAGAAATTGCTGCTTCAGACTTCAACATACTTTATAGAGTCATAATAATAAAAACAATGTGGCTCTGGCAAGGACACGTAGACATGGAGTAAAATAGAATATCCAAACATGAGTACTCAGAACTATATCCATCTCATATTCGAGAAAAAGGCAAAGAAAAAATACACACACTGGGGAAAAGACAGCATCTTCAGTAAATGCTGCTGGGAAAACTGGATTTCTACATGCAGAAGAATGAAGTTAAACCTATACCTATCACTCTACACAAAAATTATATTCAAGTGGATTAAAGACCTCAATTTTAAATTTGGAACACGAAAAGTGCTAAAAGAAAATGTGGGCAGTATCCTGCAAGACCTGGGTGTAGAAACATATTTTCTGAACAGAACTCCATTTGCCCAGGTATTAAGACCAAAAATTGACACTAGAACCTCATAAAACTAAAAAAAAATCTGTTCAGCAAATGAAACAATCAAGTGAAGAAAAAATCTTCAGAATGGGAGAGGATGTTTGCCAGCTATAGATTCAACAGAGGATTAATATCCAGAAAATACAAAGAACTCAAAAATCAAAAGGTCAAGTTAACAAATGACCCAAATGAAAATTGGGCTAGGCTCTCAGAGTCTGTGAATTGTAGCATGGTTATCCTTTACTTTATAGCTAATGTCCCCTTATAAGTGATTATACACCATGTTTGTCTTTCTGGGTCTGGGTTATCTCACTCAGGATGAATTTTTTCTAGTTCTATCTATTTGCTTTCGAATTTCATGATGTCATTTTTTTAACAGCTGAATAATACTTCATTGTGTAAATGTACCACTTTATCCATTCTTCAGTTGAGGGACATCTGGGGCTGAAAAATTGCCTTCACCTGTTGCCTCTTCTGGCCTCACACAAATTCCAAGCCTCAGTGGCTCTTCATGAATGTTCACGGTTGCAAAATCACTACCATGTTGGAGACTCCTACACATTACCAAGTTTGGCATTCAGCTTAAAATGCAACCTGTCCCTTGCCCCATATTACTGACTTTGTGTGCTGACTCCAAGAAAATAATATTTCCCAGTGATGTAGGTCTCTTTATTTTTTTTTTGTTTTGGTTTGGTTTTTGGTTTTTCAAGACAAGGTTTCTCTGTGGCTTTGGAGGCTGTCCTGGAACTAGCTCTTGTAGACCAGACTGGTCTCAAACTCACAGAGATCTGCCTGCCTCTGCCTCCCGAGTGCTGGAATTAAAGGCATGCACCATCACTGCCGGGCTATGATGTGGGTCTCTTTAAATCATTGGTAATGTTTCAGCCCTATATAGTCATCATCACTTGGTCCAGTAGAGCAAAGGTTTCACTTCAGTGGCACTGGTCTCTTTTTAATAACATCTGATTCATCAACCACCATCTGACCAGAAACCACAATTCAAAGTATCATATGAACAGCACTGCTAGCCTTTGCTTCCCTCTGAAACTTCACAAAGCAGGACTCCACATCTTCTAAGTACCCACAAGAGCTCACTTAGCTCTGAACACTTTCATCCCAGAGTTCCAAATGTTTCCACAATCCTTCCCCTCAAAACAAAATATCAGGTCAATCATAACAACATCCCCAATTCCTGGTAAATTTCAAGTTTTCTTTCTCTTGCTGTGATATACAGACAGACAGACAGACAGACAGACAGACAGACAGACAGACACACACACACACACACACACACACACACACACATATGCAGACACAAAGAGAGAGAGAGAGAGAGAGAGAGAAGGAGAGAGGAGAGAAAGAAGGAGAGAGAGAGAGAGAGAGAGAGAGAGAGAGATGATAGAACAAAATTAACTTTCAGGGAGGAAATATTTGGGCTATAAGTTATAGTCCATTATGGAAGGAAGCCAAGGTAAGAACCTAAAGGCAAGAGCTACAGCAGAAACTGTGGAGGAATACTGCCAGTGTGTTTTTCACAACTGCTCACCTTGCTTTCTTATACAACCCACAATGGGCTGGGCTCTGCTACATCAATCATTAATCAAGAAAATGCCCCACAGATATGTCACAAGCCAATCTGGCTGGGACTGTTTCTCACTTGAGTTTCCTTCTTCCCAGGTGGCTCCAGCTTGTGTCAAGTTGACAAAAAGTATCTGGCACAGTACACTTACCTAAATTAAGTATAATCCATCACTTTCATTTCTTTAGGTAAGAGCACTTAAAATGTTTTTTTTTAACTGTTTGGATAGATAATACATTATTAAATGCAGTGACTGCCTCTGGTGATTTAACACTAAAAGTTTCCTCTTGTGTAAGTGTAACTTTGAGCCCATTGATCAGTGTTATTTTTTACCACTCTTATTTTCAATACTTTGATGGCTGCCATTGATGAGAAACAATTGACAAAAATGGATAACAAAGATCATTGTTTCTGTATATCTAAATATTTGAAACAGTTGAAAGTAAATTGAAACCATCTAAACTTTTTGCAACAGACAAGAGACAATAACAGAGAATCATAGCTGGTTATGGTGCAGCCAATAAGTGACTGGAGTTCCCAACTCCAGTTACACATATGAAATGAAACCATTATACCTAAGACTCATGGAAAAGTGTGGAAAAGGTGTTCGAATGATTGTAAGAGCTAGAGCCCAGGATGCCTGCTGTTGGGATGTGTCTGCTAGACATGACTAAGAAAGTGTACCTGTGAATGCTCAGCACTATAGGTGCCTAGACAAGACCAACACAATAGCAACAGCAGTTAACATGCCAACAAGATGGGACATTCCATGTGGTCCCACTTCTAAATGAACTACAGGTGGTCAATGGCTGCTGAGAGAGGAAGAATGTGTGTCCTCTAGGGACAAGCTCCCAGACTGGTAGTCTAATCCCAAGTTATCAGCCCTGCACATATATACATATGAGCAAAGGTGAATGGTCTCAGTAGGCTATATGAGTCTATGTATGTAAATATATATATGTGTGTGTGTATATAAATATACGGATGCATGTAATAATTATAATTGAATAGGAGATCATGAATAGGGGCATGGGAGAAGGTGGAAGGGAAGAGAAAGAAGTGGGAGTGGTATAGATTCAGTATCCATATATGAAATTCTAAAAAATTAAAATAAAATTATAAAAACTTCAAATGCAAAAATACAGCATTTTCTTAATTTCTATTAACAAAGTCATTGTTAAATTTATTATAATCACATTACTTGATCTCAAACTATAATACAGAGCTGTAGTACTAAAACCAGTGCAGTACTGGAAAAAGCAATCAAATAAATGGAGAAGAATGGAAGATCTGGAAACCTACACATCTATAGCCACCTACAAAACACACATTGTCAGAGCACATACTGCAGGGGGTGGGGAAGTACCTTCAACAAAAGGCACTGAGGACAGTGGACATCCACATGTCAATGAGACCAGATCCATGTCTCTCAATCATCACAAAAATCAATTCAAAATGGACTGAAGATTTTTATGTAATATCTCTAACTCTGAAACTACTAGGGGAAAGCATAGGGGACACATTTCAGGATGCAGGCACAAGCAAGAACTTTCTGAAAAGAACTCTATAACCTCAGGAAATAACTCCAAGAGTTACAAAAGCAGAATTCCATGAAATTAACTAGTCTCTATACAAGGTAATCAATCAACAGAGGAAAAGATTGCCCATAGAATAGAGAGAAGTTTTTGCCAATTATACATCAGATAGGGGATTAGTGGCCAGGATATATGAAGAACTCTATCATTTAACTGCCAAAAATGTCATCTAATGAATATTTTGGAAACCTTTCCAAAGACATATTCAAAAATATGTCAGACATAATTAGCTATTAGATAAATGCTAATCTAAACTACCTTGGGACACCATCTCAGTCTAAATGACTAACACCAATAAAACAAACAGCAAATGCAAGTGAATGAATATTTATACACTGCTGGTGGGAATATAAAGGAGAACAGACACTGTGGAGACCGATAGGAGTTTCCCCAAAAAGTAATCACGGAACTACCATGTGGTTCAGCAATACCACCCTTAAGTATATAGAGGAAGAATTCTAGAGATAATGTAAGATACTTAAACATGATGCCGAAATAGCCAGTATGTAAAATCAGACCAGATTCCCTCAGTAGCTGAATGGAGAAAGAAAATGTGGTCTACATATGTAACAGAGTTTGATTTCCACCATGAAGAATGAAATCAGCTGTGTAGTGGTGGCACATACCTTTAATTCCAGCTCTCTGGAGGCAGAGACAAACAGATCTGTGAATTTGAAGCCAGCCTGATCTACAGAGCGAGTTCCAGGACAGCTAGAAATACACAGTGAAACACTATCTTGAAACATGACTCCCCTCCCCAAAAAAAAGACTGAAATCAATCTCAATAATGATTATTTGGGGCTGAAAAATTACCAGATAACCATCACCAGTTGTTCCAGTAGAGAAAAGGTTTCACTTCACTGGCATTAGTCTCTTTTTAATAGTATTTGACTCATCAACAACTATCTTACCAGAAACCACAGCTTCTGAATTCAAAGTATCATATGAACAACCCTGATAGCATTTGCTTCCCTTTGAAATATCATGGGCTGCCTTTATTCTTTAGTGTAGCTCTGTCGGCAGTGCAAGTACCTTCTTCAAGTTAAGATATTGTCATTGCTTTGAAAAAAGTTCCTATGAAAAAGTTTGCCTTGAGTGCAAATCTCACTGGCAAATCGCATGAATTTTTTTGTCTTGAAATTGTTGTTTTATTTAGTGCACAAGATAAAAGGTTTCAGTATGATATCTTTCATAAACACATATGCATTATTGTACTTTGCTCATATTTTACCTCTGGTATTCTACCTTATCGATGCTCTGACCATCTAGCTTGCCCCTGCCTCTCAAATACCCCTCATTCTGTTTTCATACCATGTGTAAACACAGAGTACATGCACCTTTAAATCTGGATTCTCTGTACGAGGGGGAAATGCTTTCTCTTTATTCTTCCTCTTTCCCTCTGTGTTCTCCTCTCTCTCCCTTCCTTTAGTCCCTCCCTCCATCTTAACCTCCCCCTTTTACTTTTGTTCTCTGTAATGTTTAAATATTTAAATATTGATTCTGTGGTAAGGGAGAGAGTGGGAACAAGAAATTGTTCTTTAACACTGACACTTTTTTCCTCATTATGAACACATTTGAGCATTGTTGCCTATCCCAAAGAGCCCATGTTTAGTTGCATATAAATCCATGTTCATATAATTGGTAAAATAAATCATAGCCTTCTGTAAAAACAGAAAAAAAAAATATCGGTTCTGCTCCGGAGAAAAGTACAATATCTTTCTTTCTGAGTCTGTGTCTGTCACTTAGCCCATGGTCTCCACTTCTACCCATTACTGTTTTCACTTAGCACACAATCTCCACTTCTACCCATTTGTCTTCAAAGGACATGACTTTTTTATTCAATCAAGTGATGACCTCCTGATTTTCTGCAAACCAAACAAGTCTTCATTTTCTTAAGAAAGAAACCCACGGCTGAGATGCCTGTATAGGCAAAGTGGTTACTGTGCAAGTGTATGGAACCCAGTTTAGATGCCCAGCACCCACACTAAATAAAAAATAACTAGGCATGATGCTTCAAGAGTCCTAAGAATCTAATAAAAATCCATTGCCAGGCAAGGAAAAGCGCCTTTGAGTTGTGGACCAGAGGGTCCGAGAGAGACATAAGGCACATAGGCTGTTGCTATAGCCCTGGGTTATCTCCTAGAACTTAAGGTAAAACCCTATTGCTGAATTCACTACAAACTTTGGACATAGACTTGAAGGAATTGAATGTGAACTGTCCTGGAAACTTCCTCCCTGGAGAACTATTAGAAGATTCTATACACAATGGTGTAATAGTGACATATGTATTAGAGGTAATCACAGTTCTCTAATTGGACTTATGCAGTGGGAGGGCATTTATGCCTACCACTAAACAGCTACCAGTGGCTGGAGAGAACCTAGTATTTCCATTTTCCTAAATCAATATGGTTTTTAAATAAAGTTTCTAACTAACTGCATTCTAAATACTTACCCTTATGCCCACAGAGATGTGTAGCTGTCACCTCTCATCTAAGAAGCTTCTTTTTTGTGGTAGAGACTCACAACCGGTCAAAATGCAGACTACAATGTCCCTATTGGTACATCTACAATGCAACTCCCACACTATGGCTAGGGAGCTTCTCATAACAGGGAGAAGAAAGATTATACATCTGGAGGACCAAAACATCTGCTGTGAGAAAGTTGTCTATGTATGACAGGGAAATCTCAATAATATGGTCATCTAAACAAGACCTGCCTAATGACAACACCACTCAATATGTCTCTGTGGATGAGAAAAATCTCACAAGGCCCCACCTTATCGAAGAAGATTTATAGCTACAGGCAGTCAGTTCCTGCTGCACATATACACATGTGTGTGTTAGTTAGGGTGTCTATTGCTGGGAAGAGACACCATGACCACAGCAACTCTTATAAAGGAAACATTTCATTGAGGAGCTTACCTACAGTTTCAGAGGTTCAGTCCTTCATGGCAGGGAGCGTGGCGGCCCGCAGGCAGATGTGGAGCTGGAGCTGAGTCTGCTACATCTTGCAGGCAACAGGAAGTCAACAGACACACTGGGTGGCATCCTGAGTATACGAAACCTCAAAACCCACCCTGTTGCAGACACCCCTCGGGGAAGGGGGTGAGAAGACGCAGCCCCAGGACTCAGGCACTGGGAGTCAATGAGTAGCAGCGCATGCTGTAGACTCCTTTATTAAGTAAGTTAGACCTGCCTTCATACCCCTGACCAAGGTCCGCTTGGCTCAGGCTGCTGACTCTGCTGTATGTCTTTCTTCATCGGTGTCTCTGGATCAGGTGTCCCTCAGTCAGTGTCTCTGGCCATTGAGGCAGGCTTGGTAGCTTGGCTCAGGGAGGAAATGCCTGCTGCGCATGGGCGTGCTCGTGCGGACTGGCCTGGGAACTGGGGACAGGGTGACTGTGGCTTGGGTAGGCTGGCCACAGTTTCTCCTACACCACTCGCACAGTGACGGACTTCCAATAGAAGGCGTGGCCCAGATTAAAGGTGTGCCCTCCAGCCTCAAGGTCTGGATTAAAGCGTGTCATCCAGCCACCTGCAACGAGGCCACACCTTCTAATAGTGCCACTCCCTGAGTTTATGAGGGCCAATTACATTCAAACAAGCACAATATATGTCTATATGTATATGGGGGAGAGGGAAGAGTAGACATCATGTAAATACAGGACTCGTGTATGAAATTCTCAAAAGAAAATTTAAAATGGCTTCTTGTTTTTTTCATGCTGGGGATGGTGGCAGGCTTCTGTCGTCTCAGTGCTAGGAGGCAGAGGTGGAGAGTTCTTTGCAGGCCAGATAATCTCTGGTGAGAGAGATCCTATCTCAAAAATAAACTGGAGAGATAAGCTGGAAAGGGAGAGAGACCCACTCATACAGAGACATCACAGGAAGAAAGAGAGGGAAGGAGGGAGGGGAGAAGGAAAGATAGGAAACAATGAGATCGAGATACACGATATAAGAGACATTGAATAATAAAAAAGAAAGTTTAAAATCAAAAGAAAGAGAAAGACATCAGCCCCCAGCTCCACCACTGGGAGCTGCGATGTTGATGAAGGTCCATGGGGGGATTCAGCCCCTGTATCCTCTGTGTGCACAGACAGAGATGTTCATGGGATGAGAAACAGAGGTGGTTACTCTGTCCTCCTAGCTGCTAACAGCTCAGCTGAAGTGCAGTATGTACTGGAGCCTCTCCCTTTCTTCCTTTGACAACCCCATCTCTAAACCAGGAAACCTAGTCACTCCAAACTGCAGCTTACCTCATGGCTGCCTCCCACCTCCTGGGTCCTCACAGCATCTTCTGCATTCACCAAATACACTATAAGCATGTGTTTATGTGTCTGAATTTGCATATTGAACAGAGAACTCCTTAAGTGTCTGCCCCTCATCAGGGAAGAAGGAAATATTTAGTGAAAAATAGATGTTCCTAGGCTGGTGTTGTGGCAAACCCTTCAATCCCAGCCCTGGGGAAGCATAGGCCCGTGGATTTCTGGGCTCAAAACCAGAGTTGTCTACAAAGAGAGTTCTAGGAGACACTGTCTCAAAAGAAGGAAGGGAGGGACGGAAGGAGGGAGGAAGGGATGTGTTCCAGTAAGTATTACAGAGGGAGGGTGGAGGGAGGGAGGGAGGGAGGGAGGAAGGAAGGAAGGAAGGAAGGAAGGAAGGAAGGAAGGAAGGAAGGAAGGAAGGAAGGAAAAAAGTGTTTTTCTGTTCATTTATCTTTCACAAACCTTGATCTTCCTGGCAAAGTTGCAATTTGGTTTCAGGAACACAATGTTTACATCTTTATGCTTTCTTGATCGTGACACTTTTCCACTCTATCTTCTGATTTTCACCTAGGATTGGAGAGTCCCAGGACCCCCAAAAGCCTTCAGGCTCAGTAGCAAAGATATCGACTGCTACTCTGCTGCCCCCTAGAGGACCGTGGGGAACATCAGCAGACTTTGCGCTATTGTAAAGAAATGAACTTCAGCCAGGAATGCCTCCCAGGGTCTGGTTCTATAGGAACAGAGTGAGGCTTGTCTCTGGAAGCTGATGTAGGCGATGGAAACAAGAGTAGGTTAAGCCCCAAGGCTGAAACACTCCCTGTGTACGGAGCTAATCTCACACGTGGGAGACTCTGCAGAGTGCTGCAGTAAGTTGATGTTGCTATTTGACCCTCGGTAGACAACTCCCTTCCATTTAATCATGAACATTTTTAAATATTGCTTGATTCCAGAAGAAATACAATTTAAATTATATAAAATATAAACTAGTTTTTGTCTCTCTAAGCTTGTGCTTTTTCTTTCAGCACAGAAAGTCATGATGAAGTTATATAGATGCTTAGTTGTTGCTAGACCCTTTCTAATAATATTCTCCACCAGATAATGCCTCTAAAGTATCCTAAAGTTCTGTCATGAAAGGGTCTGTTGCTACAAATGTCTTGAATATTACTATCACTGGAACTATATGATTTAAATCAATGTGTTCCAGTAAGTATTACAGAAAAACAGAAGCCAGGGGAATGTATATAAAGTAGAGACATTTTTATGCCAAAAATTCCCAATAAAGCATCAGAGAAGCCAGTTTGTAATGTTAACATTCAGAAACTAAGAAAAAACTCACTCCTAAGTTTGATGCCATCTAAATTTTGAATCGGTGTAGGTGGCTTTCACTGAAGAGATTGTATATAGGGAAAGAATGTTCTAAAAATCATAGGTCAGATCTAAGATTATGGTTTGTTTTACTCAAATGAGAAGTCACAAATTTAGAAGTCATACTAATGCACTTCCTACCCCAACGAGTGTTGGATATTAATAAAGCAAAACTAAAGTGATAAAAGGGAGTATGTTTGGAATAAGAAACATCGTTCACCCCAGAATAACTCACACACATCCTTCACACAAACCCTTGTCATGTATGGAAAATGAAACTCCTAAGCACACATGTCTACTAATTGTCGTGATCATATTCCTGGCCACAAAAAAGTAATTTTCAGGAGGAAGGGTTTATTGTATGTCCCACGTTGGGAGCACAGTCCACCCGGAGGCAGAGCATGGCAGAAGTGGCAGCTTGAGATTATAGCTGTGAACTGAGAGGCTGGCTGCTTGCTCACATCTCTGGGATCTGGGAAGGGAATGTGAGCCCTTTGCTGCTTTTCTTTCCATTTCCCTTTTTACTCTTCCTGGAACCACAGATCATAGAATGGTTCCATGCACTGATCTTCACTGGGAAAGCCCTCACAATCAAACTGTCACTCATTCATGTCCTAGGTTTCTCTTAGTCCAATCAAGTTGGCAATAAAATCAGTTATTACATTTAAAGAGTTTGGCATAGCTAGCCATTACCAAGTCATGAGGGAGAGGCATAAAATAAGAATCAACACACTCAGCTGGTGAGACAACCAAGCACACAAACAAACACAAGATAGAGGAAACCATCACCAGCATTCCTGTATAAAGTTGAAAGAGCCACATTCACATTTTCAGATATAAAACAAGATTTCAAGGAAGAAATTTTAAAACCCATAACAAAGGCACACACAGAAAAAGAAAATAGTGAACTAAAAGTGGATGGAACCTAGGAAAGATTAGAAAATAGAGGACTATCTCAAAGCAAACTTACTTTAAGGTGCTCAAAATTATGAATTTTGTTGCTGTTTTGAGACAGGGTTTCACTATGTAGCCTGGAACTTTCTTGTTAGTCCAGGCTGGCCTTGAACTTACAGAAATCTGCCTGTCTCATTTTTTTTCTGAGTGCCACCACACCCAGCTCAAAAAATAATTTGAGCTGAAAACTAAAATCACTATTTGACAATTTAATTTAAAATATTATTTCTAGCACCATAAGATTCTAATACAGAAATAACTCTTAACAAAATTTGGGCAACCCTTGTATATTAGTTTACTTTCCATTGCCATGATTAAACACTAGCCCAAGTCCACCTGGGGAGGAACAGTTAGTTTCAGCTCACAGGCAAACGCCATTATCAAGTGGAGTCAGGGCAGGAACTCAAGGCAGGCAGGAACAACAGCGGAGAGCATAGAGGAATCCTGCATATCATAGCCTTGCTTCTCTTGCTTGCTCAGACACTTCTCTTACACAACTCAAACACATATGTCTAGAGCTGGCATTGAACATAGCAGGTGGGGTCCTTTTCCATCAAATAGAAATTAAGAAAATGCTTAATTCCCACAGACATTCCCAAAGGCCAATGGAGGCAAATCCCCCAATGAGATTTTTCTCCTCCCAGCTGATTCTAGCTTGTGTCAAGTTGATAAAATCTAAGCAGGTTACTCTGTGACTTAAAACTGCAAATCCAGCTGCAAGAAATTTAAGATCTTGCAAATGAAGAACAATATCATGCCTTCAGAATCGAAAAATACAATGTTTAATTGAATGTCTTTCCCAGGATACTAAATATTCTCAAATTAATCTAGTCTTAACACACAAATCTTAATCAATTCAAGGAAGCTTTTATATACTGTGACAGTTAATATTAGATCATTTCAGTATGCCTTGGGTATGTGTGACCATCAATAATCCATTCTAAAACTTATGTGAAAATGAAAGAAAACCTAGAATAGCCAAGAATATTTTGGGGCACAATTTTATGTTACCTTGATCTCACAAAGATCCATCTGCCTCTGTCTCCTGAGTCCTGGGATAAAGGTGTGTGCCACCACTGCCCAGCTTCTATGGTTAACTAGTGTGGCTGGATTTGCATTTTGATTCCCCAGGCAAGCTTTATTAGGTCATAAATAATATATCACCACAATTCTCCTTTTTTTGTCTAATACAAAAAGGAAGGCTACAACTAACATAAGAAAAACTATATACATGTTTATCTTATTGGTTGATGAATAAAACACAGTTAGCCATTGGGCAGCAAGATAGGTGGGTCTAGGAGATGAGGAGGATTCTGGAAGTATAGGCACAGGGGGACACGATGTAGACCCCAACAGAGTAAGAGGCCTGGACCTTTTCCCTGTTAAGGTAAGACCATGTGGAGATACTTAGATATATAAATGGGTTAGTAATTAAGACAGAGCTAGCCAATAAGAAGCCCTAGTCAATGGCCAACAGATTAATAATTAAAAATGGGAAGAAAAACTATATACAATAAGTATATACAATATAAATAGGCAATAAGTACATCAACAATGTCTAATCCATTTGCATTTGACAGATTCAGAGAAAATACTCCATTATCTATCCTATCTTGGTGAGTCCAAAAAGTTGTACCTTTTTCACTTTCTATTCTAATTTGCATTATCAAATTCTCTTTTAATGTCTCTCAACCTTTTACACTTTACACCTCTGTTTTCTACATGTCCTGAGACCAAAGTTTGTGATGTCTTCAGAAATAGAAATTCCAAAATCATTTTAAATCTTAAAAACTGGGCTGCTAAGATAACTTAGTAAGGGAACTTGCTGCCAGCCAACCCTGATGACCCTGGGTTCAATCCTTGAAATCCACATAATGGAAGGAGATAGATAATTGTCTCCTGAAAATTTACCTCTGACCTCGACACAGAGCTGTGGCAAATACATGAACACACACACACACACACACACACACACACACACACACACACACACACACACACACACAATGAAAGCATGAAAATACAAATAATTGTCAGCAATACAATGTGATGAGGTTATAGAACAAGAAGAGGTGTCATTTGTCACTGGAAGAGTATAAATCGTTGCAACACTTAAGATCACTGTTTGGGACTATTTAGTGTGCACTGACTCACATATTCTATTTCCAGTTATACACCAAAGAGGAGCAAGTTCGGGTGTCCAATAAATGCATGTACATGATGTACATGGCAGCTTTATTCTTAGCCATAAAAAGACTGTTGAAATAGACAAAAGCTACAAACAACCCAGATGGACCACAGCTGCCAGGCTTGAAAAACATCATGGTGCTTTTACAAGGAAATATATGTAGAAGACTGACTGGCTTTAACCATGAGTCCAAAAGGCCATTTCCAGACACAGTGAAAGGGTTTGTGTATTTTATGTTAAAATAAAATCAAGGATGTCTACTTAGCAAAAACACATCCTTAAGAGACTAGAAAGGCAAGGCACAGAATAGAGACATTTGAAAAACATGACTGATAGCAACCTATTGGCCATGCCTTGCTTCCAGGCCCAGATAGTGAAAGCCCAGTATACTTTGGCACAGATGTGTTAAATAAAGGTAAGCTGCAAAATCACACATTGTGCTTGCTTTCTAAATGGATACATACATACATACACACACACACACACACACACACACACACAAATATATATATATATATATATAGAGAGAGAGAGAGAGAGAGCGAGAGAGAGAGAGAGAGAGAGAGAGAGAGCACATTGGTGTTTTGCCTGTGTGTATGCCTGTGTGAAGGAGCCAGACTCCTGGAACTGGAGTCACAGGCTGCCTGTGGGTGCTGGAAATTGAACACAGGTCCTCTTGTAGAGAAGTCAGTGCTCTTAAAGGCTAAGCCATCTCTCCAGCCCCCATGCTTGCTTTCTGAATGGTTTGCTTCACAGGAAAGAGAGCATGACAATTCTAATTTTGACAACTGTAGAGGAAGCAAATCATTTTTGCTTTAGGTATAAGCTGGAATAATCTGAGAAGCAAATGAAAAAGAATTGTGAATTTGTGTTACATAAAACAAAATGATAGCTGTTTGCCTGATTCATGTGAGGATCTACCATCTAGAAATGTAATCTGTCAAATGTACAGAACATGAATGGTCAAGGAATCAGAGCAGGCCATCTACACACTACCCACATGCTAACCCACTATACCAACTGGCACTAGTGGTACTGTGTAAGACCCCGGGATAGACTGGGTAGGGAGAAAGACTAAAAAGAATTCTCTTTTGTTGCTGTTGTTTTGTTTTTTAGGACAGGGTTTCTCTGTGTGACAGCTCTGGCTCTGTAGACCAAGCTGGCCTTGAACTTATAGAGATTCTCCTGCTTCTGCCTCCCGAGTGCTGGAATTAAAGGTGTGTGCCATGACCACTAGGCGAAAAAATTCTTATTTAGAAATTATGGTGGAGACTCAACTATAAAGCTAATTTATGATCCATTTGAAGATTACAGCATCCAGCCCCCCAGGATTAGTTTATGTGTTGATAACTCAAAGGAAGGTTTGTCCAAAGAGCTTAAAGTGGGACTACTTCACCAATTTCATCATTATTTAGGCAAGAGTATTTGCCAATTTAATGAGTTAAAATAAGTTCCCGAGAAGCTGAGAGGCAAAGCACAGCTTCCCTTCCATATGAGCACTGCCCAGTGCTGGGGTAAAATGCTTACTAAATGGCTGGAATAAGTAGATGGTTTTGTCTCTCTGATTCCCTAAAAATCTATTTAAAACATTTTCTAAAAAATTCTAATGTAGCCCTCCTACAGCATGGCATCCGTCCTGCTGGCTCTAATGAAAATTCCTGTAAGTATTCAAGGAACAGATCATTCTTAATATTTAAACCTTTGAAAATGAATTTTTAATGGCCATCCAATTAATTTCACAAGGCTGGACTTACACTCTATTACACTTCTCTCTGCAGCTGTCATAACTAGCAGAAAATACATAATAGAGTGAGAATGAAAGCCACATTTGCAGTAATAAAAATTGTGAAGAAAAATGGAAAATTTTTCCTGAAATAGTGACATAGCAGAAAGGTGTTCCATGTTTCTGAGAAGGACCAAAAGATATAAGAATATCAATTAGTTCATTTGAAAAAGTAGATTTTTAAATATCTGAGGTAGTCAAGATGAGGTTTATAAAAATAAAACGATGACTTAGTAAGTTTTTTCATATATATATATGAAATATATATATGTATATATACATATATATATATATATATATATAATATATATATATATATATTCAGGATACAGTAACTAACTACTATTCCACAAACAAACTGAAACAAATCAGAGGGAATAGTGCATCGAGCTATATGATGTCTCCCTCAGAATGTAATACATTCTGCCACACTACACACCAGTGGGGGGAAAGGCAGACAGAAATAAGTACTGGGAGAAAAACAGAACAATAGTAACTAGAAAGTCAGTAACAGTCAATGAAAACACTGTTAGGCTTTAGCAAAAGTACCAATGGCTCTGTTCACGATGAATGCTAAGACATGGCAGGCAGGATGAAGTACAGAGCTGAAGGATGACCATTTCTTAATCACTCCTTTCTCCTTTAGGTGGTCAGCAGGGTAACAGCCACAAAGGAAGTGAGAGAAGGCGAAAATTTTTTCCTGTGAAAACACTAGGAAACACCATGCTCCAAAGTCAGGTACATACAAAGAAAACCTGCCAAGTCTGGTGAAAGGTAAGAAGAAAGTATGGCCGATGGAGTCTCAAGCAGAAGCAACTGACCACAGCAGCTTCCAAAGCGTGAGGCTCACTGAGAAGGGCAAAGACAATTAGTACTTTTGGGAGACAGGAGGCAGCTTTGGAGAAGCAGCTCGGTGGGCCTGTTCTGGATAACCAGGTTTTAGTGGTGAGGCCACTAAAATGTCACTGAGTTCTAAGGCTCAGAAAGGCACTGAGTCATTGAACCTCCCCTGCCTTCCAGTAGGGAGCTCTATCTAACACCTTGCTTTGAAGAGGGGAAACAAAACGAAAGGGTGGGATAAAATTTAGCACTATAAAATATAAATTTCAAGAAGAATGGTTAATGGGACTTGAAATATTTTTACTGTGTCTTATAGTTGTACACAGGAAGCTATGCAAGCTTCTGGGGAACAATAGACATCGGTGTTCTCAGCTAGCACTGTTTCCTGCATGCTACAATACTGACCCACCAGGTGAGATGTGCCCACTGGTTCAATAGTGGCGTGATTAATAAGGGGATAACCAGCCACTTTCTGATTGTGTTTGCAGCCTGCTCCACAGGAAAAGTTTCATTCCTGGTACTGTAAACATAGTAAAAATCCATGGATAAGAAGGTTTATGGACTGTAGGAGGAAGCTACTGTTGGTTTTGCTAATGATCATGTTGTCAAACTGCCTTCTAAATCTTTATGTTAATCCTGTTCATTTGTGCATCTTTTATCCTCAGTGGGAGAAACTTCTTTATGGCCTGGGTAGTGTTTAATGCAGAGTTTAATGCAATGAGAACAAGTGACTCTCAGGGCTCAACCATAGATGGATCATCTCTTTCAAACTCTTTCAAGGCTTACAGAACATTGTCAAAGATAGGGAGGAGAGACTGTAAGAGCTAGACAATCCCTGTGTGTGTGAAATTTTATCTTCTGAACACAACACGGCCATGGGGATACATGACCTCACAGCAGCCTGTGAAGCTCTACCCCTAGGGGAGAAGCTACTTGCAGTGAATGATTACTAGGGAAGGGAGAATTGTTTTTCTTTGGGGTATGACCACAAGTAATCATTATCTAATTGTAGAAGTCAGGTTCTCTTGATCCCAGGCCTCTGAACTACAATGTGGGCTGAGACATCCTATGCTTGGAAGTAGAAAGTTCTGGAAGAGGGGCAAGATAGGCTCAAGAAGACACAGAAGCCATCTTAGAAGAACTCCCATTGAATAAAATCGGGAGGACTTGACCACCAAACTAAAGACTCATCTTGGCCCATAAACCCATCCTGGAATAATACATGGAAGAACTGATAGCGTGATGAAGAACAGGACATTTACACACTTTGAAGATAGCTCCTCACAAAATAGTCAGGGAAGGAAAATAAGCCTTGCAATGGAGAGAGATAGACAAAATAACAGGTGAGAAAAATCTCAGCAATGCAGTTACTTTTTTAAAAGTCAGTGTAGATACTAGGTTTGTGCTGAGTGAGATGCAGAAGCCAATGGTAGAATTGTTGAAAAATATAGACTTGTAGAAAACTTCAAGTAGACCAAATTGAGTACATTCTGGAAAAGAACTGACTAGTAATCTTCAATTGTGTTAAGGGCCTAAAAACCAGAGACTGAAGACAGTCGGTGACAGAAGGAACATGACAATCCATCCACATTAGTCTGATTGTGTCCCTGTTATTAACAACTTGTACAAATCTGAGTGCTATGTGAGTATAAGAGTCACACACATCAGCATATATTCTTTGATTTTGATAGAAAACACAATATTAAGAAATTAAGAAAGAAAAGAATTTAAAGAAATGACAGAAGCAAAAGCCTGGCCATAGGAATAAAGTGTGATACATAACAAATAACAAAGTGTCAGAAAAGAAAAACTGATACAAAACAAACCCTTCCTCAAATAAAAAAATTACATATACTGAAATGAGATAAAGAGACAAATATCACATTTTCTCTTACCTGTAGAATTTAATGACAGACATATGATTATTTATGTTATGGTGTGAAAACAGAAAGGAGTGTACTGGGGAGGGGAGGAAGGGACCAGGAGGAGGGAGAGAAAGGAGGAAGTAAGGGAAGTACAATAATGTTATACATGGAATATATATTTGCATGTCTACATATTTGAAAATGTCATTGTTGAAATTCATTATTTTGTACTCTGTCTAAACATTAATTGTTAAAAGAGAGAGAGAAAAAAATTCCAGCTACCTGGCAAAAACTTCCCAGAATTCCCATTACCTAACATGCTCTAATATGGAATTTTAAGGCTAAAGAAAAACAAAACACATGGGAAGGAGAAAAAAAAAAAGACTTTTAAAATGGCACCGGAGTAAAACCAATGGTCAATTTCACCAAGTGGTTTTAAGCTTCTTGGCTGTTTTTCTAGTTTACTGTTTGTTGCTGTGATAAACACCATGACAAAAAGCAACTTGGCTTACAGGTTACCGTCCATCACCTCCAGAAACTTAGAACGGTGGAAGCTTAAAGCAGAAATCAGGAGGGACGCTGCTTACTGGCTTGCTTCCCCCAGGCTTGCTCCGCTACCTCAGTTATTGTTCTTATACATCCCAGACCTACCTGATTGGGAATTGTACTACTCACAGTGGGCTAGGGCCTCACACACTAATTAGCAACCAAGAAAATACTCCCAGAGCCATGACGGCAAGCCGGTACTATGGAGGCAATTCCTAAACTGACACCCCCTTTTCCGAGGTCTACCTTTGCAAAGGGTTGACAAAAAATCATCAGCCCAGCTGCCGAGGAACCGACAGCTGCAACCAACATTGTTCAGTTGCGGATTTGAGGAACTGACAGTGGTGTGACTAAAGCATTGGCCTCTACAAGAGTACATACCATCACTGAAATGGGAATATTTTCAAAGAACCTGAGAAAAATCCTGTCTGTGCAATCTGAGGTAGAATCTTCCAAAATGTGTAACAACTGATAATGTGTGTGTGTAGGGGTATGTGCTGTATGGAGTGTATGTGTGTAGTGTGTGTATGTATTTGATGTGGTGCTAACAGTGTGTGTACATGTATATAGTGTGTGTGTGTGGTGTGTGCCTATATATGAGTATGTATGTGTGTGGTGTGTGGTCTGTATGTGGTGGATTGGTGATGCACGGACATGTATATAGTGTGTGTACATGTGTATAGTATTGTATTGTGTACATGTATATAGTGTGTGAATTGTGTACATGTGTATATTGCATGTATGTGTGTATAAGTGTATACTGTGTGTGTCCATGTGCGTGTAGGAAGGTGCACTTACCCATACATAAACTTGTAGAGGCCAGAGTAGACTTCACGTGTGTTCCTCCACTGTGCTTCACTTTCTTTTGTGGAACAGTCTCTCACTAAACCAAGAACTCACCACTTCAGCTATACTGGCTAGCCAGTAAGCCTCAGGGATCCTCCTGTATCTGGCCCTGATTCCCCAGCTCTGGGGTGTTACTGGTTACCCTTCTCGGACACCCCTTAGGGGAGGGGGTGAGAGGACGCAGCACCAAGAAGTCAGTTAGTAGCAGAGCATGTTGCAGACTCGTTAGACCTGCCTTTATACCCTCCCAAGGTCCTCTTGGCTCAGGCTGTTGACTCTGCTTTATATCTTTCCTCATTGGTGTCTCTGGGTCAGGTGTCTCTTTTAGGTTTCTCTGGGCTTTGAGGCAGGCTTGGCGGCTTGGCTTAGGGAGGAAGGGCCTGCTGTGCATTTGTATGCTCAGGCGGGCTGCTAGACACAAGGGGCAGGGTGACTGAAACTTCAGTAGGCTGGCTGCAGTTTCCCCTACACTGGGCTTACAGACACATGCTACCATGAATAGCTTTAATATGGGTACTGTGGATCCAAACTCAGGTCCCCACACTTGTACAATCAGCACTGTATCCACTCATCCAGATGCCCAGCCCATCACTGTATTGTGTGTGTTGTATTGTTTTGTGTTTTGTTATGTTGTGTTGAGTTGTGTTGTATTGATTTGTGTTGTATTGTGCTGAGTTGTATTGCGTTGTGTTGAGTTGTGTTGTGCTGTGTTGTATTGTATTATTTTGAAACAGAGTACCACTAAGTTGCTTAAGGTTGGCCTTGTATTTATGATCCTCCTGCCACAGACTCTAGTGGATGTTCTTAATTTCACAACCACACGAGACTGATAACATAATCAGTATAAAAATATTTTTGTTTATGTAATGTTTTTGGCTTTGGCTAAGACTGAAAATTTTCTGAATGAGAATTGCCCTCTGTGACTATTAGACCTTGAATGGCTTTGGAAATTAACCTTTCCTATAATTTGATGCTTTTTAAAATAAATCCAACCAAAAATAATACAGCAAAATAGCTCTCATATGTCACCTGATTCAGCATTAAGTCATTTCAATGACAACTAACATTTGAATCTCAAGTAGAGCCAAGCTGTGTTATGAATATCCCATTCATTAAAAGCTAAGTGAGACTCTATCTCCACATGTTGCCACAACTCTGTTTATAAAGCTGGTGTTGCTTCTGCTGCAGTATTCTCCAGACTCCCACATGTAAAAGATGAGTGTACCTCCATTTCCTATGCCTATTTCCATCACCCCCCATTCCCCCTCTAAAATTCTCTTTCACTGTAGAAATCTTTCCTGCCCATCTGGACAGTTTAACCCTGTTAGCCTCCAAAGCCTTCTCTACATATCTGAACCAATGGTAAGTTTAACTTTGATAATAAGTGTTACTGATTTTTCTTTTTTTATTCTTTAATTACTACTCATTTTTACATATCGTCCCCACCATTCCCTTGCCCTCCCATTCTCCCATGTCCCTCACCAACCCCCCAAAACAACCCCCTAACTCCTCCCCAGGGATAGTGAGGCCCTCCACAGGGGACCTTCAAAGTCCTTCATATCATTTGGGGTAGGGCCTAGGCCCTCCTTACTGTAACTGGGCTGCAATAGTATCCCTCCATAGGGAATGGGCTCCCAAAGTCCATTTGTGCTCTAGGGATAAAGACTGGCTCCACTGTTAGAGGTCCCATAGACTGTCTTGGCTTCCTAGCTGACTCCCACGTTCAGAGGGCTTGGTTTGGTCCAATGCTGTTTCCCCAGCTTTATAACTAGGATCTCCATGCTATAGGTAGGTCAGGTCCACTGTTTCTGCGGGGTTTCTTCAGCCCTGTCTTGGCTCCTTTGCTCATCCCTTCTCCCTCTCCACAACTGGATTCCAATACTATAGTTCAGTGCTCTGCTGTGGGTGCCTGTTTCTGCTTCAAAGAGCTACTGGATGAAGGCTCTAGGAATGGGCGAAGGGAATCAATGGCATCCTCTCCACCACTGCCTAGCTTCTTAGTTGGGATCATCCCTGTGAATTCTCTAACATTTTCCCTGAGCCAGACCTCTCTCCATACCTGTACTGTCTCCCTCTGTCAAGGCATCTCCTTTCTTGCCCTCCTCTATTCCTCCCTTGTCTCAGTCCTCTTGTTCTCCTCCACTGTCCCCTTCTCCCTCCCCACATCCTTTCTCTCCCCACCCCACCCCCACACCCACTTTGCTCAGGGGTTCTTGTCCCCATCCCCTTCTTCAAGGGACTATGCAATCTTTTCTTGGGGTCCTCCTTGTTTCCTAACTCCTCTGGCACTGTGGATTGTAGACTGGTAACCCTTTACTCTATGTCTAAAAATAAAAAATGAGTAAGTACATACTATGTTTATCTTTTTGTGATTGGGTTACCTCACTCAGGATGGTTTCCTCTAGTTCCATCCATTTGCCCAGGAATTTCAAGATTCTATTGTTTTTTTCCGCTGAATAGTACTCCATTGTGTAAATGCACCACATTTTCTCCATGCATTCGTCAGTTGAGGGAACCTAGGCTGCTTCCAGGTTCTGGTTATTACAAATAATGCTGCTATGAACATAGTTGAACATCTATCTTTGTTGTGCATTCTTTGAGTATATGCCCAAGAGAGGAATTGCTGGATCTTGAGGTAGACTGATTGCCATTTTCCTGAGAAACCACCATACTAATTTCCAAAGTAGTTGTACAAGTTTGCACTCCCACCAGCAATGGAGGAGAGGTCCTCTTTCTCCACATCCTCTCCAGTACAGAATCATCCTTTTGCTACTTACTATATATCCAAATTCATAATTAATAACTCTCCTCATATACTTTAAGTTCCTTGAAGAAAAAGCTACATCCTTATATGTGTGTGTGCATGTGTGCATAAATAATTTATGTTTGTGTGTGTGATGGGTGTGTGTATATGGGTATATATATATGTATATATATATATATATATATATATATATATATATATATATATATGGTGTGCATGTATATATTTATGTATGTGAGTGCATGTCTATGTGTGAGGATGCACACATGCCATTGTATACACATGGAGGTCAAATGACAACTCACCTTCTACTGTGTTTGAAACAGGGTCTCTTGTTCCCTGCTACATACCCCATGTTAGGTGGTCTAAGAGCTTTTAGAGTTCCCCTGATGTGCCACACATCTTGTCACTGGAGCTCAAGGCTCACAAACATAGGCTACCACACCCAGCATTATGTGAGATCTGAGAACTCCACCTCAGATCCTCGTGCTTATGTGGCAAGCACCCCACCCACTTCCGGAAAAGCTACTTCTTGATGAATATGGATCATACCCCCTTCGGGTAATATTTGCACCTTTGACAACTGTTGTTTCATTAAATGCTGACAATCATTTTGGCAGCTCTGAGTATGAATATCATGAATGAAGAACTATAGAAAGGCTCAGCCATACTTCCAACATTCACAAATGCTATCCAACAAGCATTTGCTAGATGCGTGCTTCCTTTTGGCTAGGAGGGACATGAAGCTAAAACTGTTTCTACCCTAAGGAAATAAAAGGTAAGTTGGAATTATTTGCTATGGTAGCTTTCAACTACAAGCAATTTTATTCCCCCAAAGAGCGGTTGGCAATGCCTGGAAATGCTTTTTTGAATACATGTGTGGATGTGTAGGATGCTACTGACATGTGGTAATCCAGGCAAGAGAAGCTGCCAAGAGCACAGTAAATACTCAGGGCCTTCATGTATCTTGGTGCAACATCAACAGTAGCAAACATGAGACATCCTAAGTTGGCATGCCAGTATCAGTGAATATGTGTCTTTTTGTTTGTTTGCTTGTTTTGTTTTTCAAGATAGGGTTTCTCTGTGTAGTTACAGCTGTCCTGGAACTCTCTTTGTAGACCAGGCTGGCCTTGAACTCCCAGTAATCTGCCTGCCTCTGCCTCCCGATTGCTACCATTAAAGGCATATGCCACCACTGCCTGGATTCAGTGGTATGTCTTTTAAATTATGAAACTTTCACATGACTGCTAAGTTTTGCATCCGAACATCTAGGACTAATGTTTGTTTCCTATTGCCTTATGCTAAAAAATCTAGGAGACTGGACTGCAATCGAGGTCTATCCTTTAAGACTCTCGGTTTTGTTGTTGTTGTTTGCTTGTTTGCTGAACTAGGTGCTCCGAAAATCTGTCAAGTGAGTAAGTATTGAAGTATTAGCACACTCCTTATTCTCCAATATACTGGTTTGACATTTGCATTCTAGAATTTAAGGTCCTCCTACTTACTAGGCAAGCACACTACCACTGAGCCTCATCCCAAGTTCTGTTTTTCCTTTTTATTTGAAAACAAGTTACCCATTCAGTAACCTAGAATAGCCATGAACTTTTGATCCTCCTGCCTCAGCCACTAGAGCAACCAGATTATAGCCAGAACCATCTCTCCTGGCTAGAATAAATACCTTTAAAGATCGTTTCATCAAATGCTTTTTAATGGCCACTGGAAGTAATGTGGTTTTTCTCCAAAAAATATTCCTATGGGAAATTCTCATACTTAAGGCAAATAAATGCAGCGACCCATGACTAGACAGAGGTAGACGGCTGCTTTCTTCTATGAAGTACTCTGAAACACAAAGACAGAACAAAGGCTCTTACTTTGTTGAAATAAAGTAGTGTCACACCACCTGTATGTATGTGACTAAAGACGTCTGTGTGGTGATCTGTTTCCTAGGGCTGGTGTCTTCCTCCACATTCATGCCCCTTTCAACGGTATAAATGCCCCACAAGGCTCCAATCCCTTTCCAGTTTTGTGTAAGTTTTTTCGAGGCTGGAACAAGCTATGCGGATGAACTAAATAGATAGTTCTTTTTGAATCATTTTCTTCCAAGGCATTCTGTTCTGAGAACCACTTTAAGCCAGTGGTTTAAGTGCTTCAACCTTTCTAATGCTGTGGCCCATTAACACAGTTCCTCGTGTTGTGGTTACCCAAAGACCATAAAATTATTTTGTGGCTACTTCATAACTGGAATTTTTCTACCGTTAGAATCCTAATGTAAATATCTGATATGGGACCCTAGTGAAAGGCCATTCAGCCTCAATGAGGTCACAACCCACATGTAGAGAACTACTGATTGAGCAAAGGAAATTCAGACCCTCCCTTCACTGTTGACTTGCCCTTCCACACAGGTGAATGACTGTTGATGGCATTTGGAAGCAGGAGTAGAGCTAGTCTGAAAACAGTCTGTACATTCCTTTAAAACTCCAGCACCTGCAGTTTTCTTATACAAACTCCAGAGAGCTTCCAAGAGAGTTTTGGCGGGGTAATGGGAATGCTTAGAAGGCAATTTTTTTTTCCTAAAACGTCATAGGAAACTGGGTGGGATGGGAGTATGTGAAAGAATCAAGAAGTTGAATGAGGGTTTGAGATCTAATAAACGATTACAGGTTATTAAGAAAAAAGGAAACGGGCAATTTCATATACAGACTTGAGAGGGACCTCTTAATTAACCCCATGTCCTGTGTGGCTATTCCCTGAAAATACTATAAAGATTGAAATTGGGCATAGATTCAAGGAAGTAATGGGCAACTGGGGCCAAGTTCAGGATTCATGTGAGCTGAGCCCATCCCTGTAAAGATGAGGGAGTCATTCTCAGACCTGCCCTTATCCCTCAGCTGCACTTTGTAGGTTTCCTCCCAGAGACATTAGCATAGAGGAGAAGGCCAGAAGGTGAATGTGACCCCGAGGAAGGTTTGTCCTGGCTGGACTCACGCTGCGATCCTGTCAGAGTCACAGGGCTTTGATGGGAGACATTGTCCCCAAAGGTTTCCACCACAAGGTGAACACATGGGAGGTAAAGATCAAATTTAAGTAAATTATATATACAACCTAGTCACTGTCGCCTGATCCCAAAAGGTACTCTTTTTTCTTTTAGAATTCCTATATAAAACTGAACAAAAGTGATGTGTGAATCTGTCAAGGTCAACGCTTTAGCTATATTTTAATGACTCCAGAGCCGGAAAGCCTTCAATTTTCCAGTAAAAATCCTTTTGTAAGCAATGGCTTTTAAAATGCCACAAACAGCTATGCAGAAAATACAGAGAGGTCTAGCTATACCAGTGACAGTGGGCCTGACCCTGGGGAAACTCTCAAAACCATATGTCTCCACAGAATAGACTGGAGCAACGTCTGCTCATCACTATATCCTACCCAAGGGGTACCTGCTGCCTCCTTCCTTCTCGGTTCATCTAGAGTCCACGCCTGAGTCTGCAAATTCCCCTCACCAGTCCTACATAGGTTGTTATTGCTTAATCTTCTCTGTGTCTATCTTCTGTCCAGGTGACTATTTTTCCTCTGCAGCCAACAGTTATCCGTGGGAAAGGGATTTGTAGAGGTCTACAAATCTCACGGTGCCTCAGTGAACAAAGAACAAGTAAGTCCCAGAGAAGGGAAATGATTTCCTCAAAGTCATACAGCTGATGAAGGAACAACTTGTGATCCTGTTGGCCCAGCTCATCTGCACTGTAGTGCGCACAGCAGCTTCCCTGACCTTCTCAGCTCCTGAAGAATTCTCCTTTCCCCAGCTTTCCATTCTCAGAACTCTGATTCTGGGAAATGTAAGAAAATATTTTGGAAGTATCTGCCCATCAACCACAAAGGATCTGATGTGTCAATTTTATTTTACACAGTGAAATGGGAAGTTTCTTTGCATTTTAGTTCCTTAAGCAAGGACAAGTCGTACAACAGGTATGTGTAAGGCTTCCAAGAAGAGGCTGCGTGGAGGATCAAAGGACAAAAGTTGAAAACACGATTCTGTTTTTCAAGACAGCAATGGTCACCATAACGAAGGCCAGCTCTCCCATAGACCAGGCACTTATGCTGCTATTGAATCTGAATCTCAGTCTTTAATTTGTATTAGGATCCCCATTCCAACTTTTAAAGTTATGAATATAAAAATACAGATGTAGACAGGGTAAAGGCAAAGAATTTAGACTGGGTATAGTCTCTCGGTGTTTTTAAATAAATGCTTGAAAATTGTTAAACATACTATTTTTAAGCCTTAAAATTATAAATACACAATTTTTAAAATTACAAGATGGTCTATTCACATGTCTTTCATTTTTATATCAAGTTGTTGGCTGCCTCCAACTGTACCCAACTCTTAAATGCAATTAAGACCCGGAACTGCACATTTTCTTCAAAAACACCTCTCCCCTTACATCTTGAAAGGAGTAATGTTTTGTTGATAGTAACCTTTTTTATTTCACTTTCTCTGGCTCCCAATTCAGGAACTACAGTGGCAGTAGGGTCATTTTCACTGTTTCCCTTCCATCAACCCCAAACATCCCGTTAGTGGTTGTTTCTCTCCTCCTTGGATCATTCAGTGATAACTTTCTCCAGACACCCATCTGTTCTGCTGATGAAAACACTATGAAAGTTTGCCCAAGACTTATGTTATCCGAACACATGTCCCTATGGGTTCATAAGCAAATGTGTCCTAAATAGTAAGATTGGATTCAAGCCCCAGAGGCATCATGAAACAGGAAGTTTCAAATATGCTTTTAGAAAGATTTATTTTATTTTAAATTATGTATATGTATCGGGTGCTGGGTAGGTATGTGTTCAGAGTGAAGATATCTGAGGAAGCCAGTGGCATTGGATCCCCCTTAGAGCTGGCATTACAGGCAGCCATGAACTGCCCAATGTGGGCAGTGGACACTGAACTCTGGTCCTCTACAAGAGCAGTGCAATGCTCTTAAGCACTGGGCCATACCCTCAGCCCCCAAACCTTTAATTTCTGAAACGGACAAATGGATTCAAGCCCTGACTCTTCCACATACTTAATTCTCTGTAAGTTTGAACAAGTTACCTAATGGACTTAATATTGCAACTTACTGTGTTTAGAGTTTTGTGATAATTAAACAGGCTCATGAATGGAGAGGACCAAACAAGAACTGCCATAGCAGGTGTCCTGGAGGTGCCTGTGTTGCAACTTAGTGAGAATTTTTATTATTAAAATTCTTTAATTAATACTCATATTTACATATCCATCCCATTCCCTCACCCTCGCATGTTCCTCACCAAGGCCCCCAACCCATCCCTCAACTCCTCCCCAAGGATAGTGAGGCCCTCCACGGGGGACCTTCAAAGTCCATCATATCACTTGGGGGAGGGCCTAGGCACTCCTTGCTGTATTGGGGATGCAACAGTATCCCATAGGGAATGGGCTCCCAAAGTCCACTTGTGCTCTAGGGATAAACACTGGCTCCACTGTCAGAGGTCCCATAGACTGCCTTGGCCTCCTAGCTGGCACCCACATTCAGAGGGCTTGGTTTGGTCCAATGCTGTTTCCCCAGCTTTACGACTAGGGTCTCTGTGCTCTCTCACTAGGTCAGGTCAACTGTTTCTACGGGTTTCTCCAGCACAGACTTGGCTCCTTTGTTCATCTCTCCTCCCTCTCCACAAATGGATTCCAGGAGTATGGTTCAGTGCTTAGCTGTGGGTGCCTGTCTCTGCTTGGAACAGCTACTGTATGAAGGCTCTAGAAATGGTAACCAAGGTAGACATCAATCTCATTAAAGGGGAACGGCATCAATGACATCCTCCCCACCACTGCCTGGATTCTTAGTTGGGATCATCCCCTCTTAACAATAAAGTGCTGGAAAGGAGTCCAGACCAGGCTGGCGAAATCCACAGAAACAGCTGACCTGAACAAGGGAGAGTTCTTGGTCCCCAGACTGATAGCTGGGAAACCAGCATGGGACTGATCCAGACCCCCTGAATTTGGGTGTCAGTGAGGAGACCTCAGAAATCTATGGGACCCCTTGTAGTTGATCAGTACTTATCCCTAGCATAGGAATGGACTTTGGGAGCCCATCCCAACTAGAGGAATACTCCCTGAGCCTAGACACAAGGGGGTGGGCCTAGGCCCTATCCCAATGGCTATGACAGACTCTGATGACCCCCTATGGAAAGTCTCACCCTCCCTGGGGAGCAGAAAGGGTATGGGATAGGTAGGGTGTTAGTTCGGGGGCAGGGGAGGAGGAGAGGGAGAATGAACTGGGATTGGCATGTAAAATAATCTTTCTAATTCAAATAAAAAATTTAAAAAGCTAAACAGAGAGATATAATATAAAAAAAAACAATGAAGTGCTGGGGAAATGAAGACGTGCAGGTTTTTAAAAAGTGGGCTTCTAGATCTAAAACTGTCTCTTTGGAGACTGGAGCAATTCAAGCTGCCCAGTAAAAGCCAGTGAGGAGGAAAATAGTCTCAAACCCTCTAATTTACAGACATGAAAGTGAAATGAAATCTTATGGTTTATCTTCTCACAGTTAACCCTCTTTTCCTTAACTAAGTGATGGAGTTGACAGCAAGGGAAACTAGATTGCTGAATCCTTACCCCAGTAACAGCTCACGGATCCTAAGCAGAAAGAGGATTAACACAGATAACAAGCCTGAGCTGCTACACCAAGCTAAGATGAATTATGTCTTTAGGAGTCTCCGTAAATTTGGGCCCTTTGATGTTGTATATTTATTGTTGTCTTGAGAAAGGGCCTCATATAGACAAAGCTGACCTCCAACTTGCTGTAGGGAGTGTCTTAGTTCCTTAGTAATTAGCACATAGATGGGATTCAAGGATGTCAAACTGCTAGACCATCATCCTTCTGGGTGACTGTGGCCATGGTGCTGTGCTACCCTACAGTATCGTGTAAAGGCTGTGCCTTGTCCTAGGTGACTCATTTTAAGCGCATATGCGGAGGCAGGGTGACTCTGCACCATTGATACTGTGAACACCAGGCACAGGATGATATATAACTTATTCTTAAAAGTGAAAGGGGTGCAGCTATAATCTTTTCACAGACAATTGGCCTGGAGAGGCACATGGGCACATTCAAATCCTGTGAGGGAAACTAGGCTTGAGAAATTATTGAACAAGCCAGACCAAGGAAAAGGTTCGACCTCTCTTTTGGACACCAGAGGACACTCAGCACCATGATGGCGAAGGACCCAACTGAGCTGCTAACATTTGATGTGTGCTTCAAGGGTCTGACATCTCCCACCTGTCCCAGCTTCATCTCTATGCAGTCTCCACTACTGATGCAGCCTTCTCAAGTTACCACTTGTCCACACTTCAATTCATCCAATTGGACCCAACCCTGTCTTTCACCTTTACAGCCTCCATGGGGAGCTCGCTTCTGCAGCTTGAACTCAAGTCTGAGGCTTAGCTCAGTTCTGGCCCTATGACTCAATTTTACAGCATCTGCAGCAGCACCCCCGCCCCCTCCGGACTTAATTATCGGATCTCCCCTATTCCCATGAAATCTGCCTTACATCCCTACCAAGATCTTGTTTCTGCTGCTTAGTGAGGTCTTTGGGGGATTCCCTGAACTCTGCTGTGGCCTCTCTAACTCTTTGGAACTATTCTGTCAAACACATATGTATGTACACACACACACACACACACACACACACACACACACACACACACACACACACTTTTACACCTTGGAATCTGGTCCAGTGGTTAAGAGCACTTTTGGCTCTTTCTGAAGAGTAGAGTGTGGCCTTACTCTCTTCCTGCTGATCTGGATGTAAAACTCAACTACCTCTCCAGTACAATGTCTGCCTGGGCACCACCATGCTTCCTGTCATGACAATAATGGACTAAACCTCTGAACTGTAAGCCAGTACCAATTAAATGTTTTCCTTTATAAGAGTTTTGCCATGGTCATGGTGTCTCTTCATAGCAAAAGAAACCCCAAGACACAAGGTCAGACCCCAGTAGCCCTATCAGGTAACGCATAATTAATTACCTGTTATCTTCAGCTCCAGGTCAACCAATGCCTCTGACCTCTGTAGACATCTGTACTTGCATTTATAAACACACGCATATATGCATAATTTAAAATACTATTTTTAAAAAAAAAAAGCTGAATTCCTTTAAAAATGGGGAGGGATTTCTCTCAGCAAGGTATCAGAAGCAAACAACCAACAATTGTACAAGGAAGTGCTACAAAGTCAATATGTGGAAAGGTCCAATAGGTAATATGAAAGAGTACGTGGGTGTACACAGGGTGATACGGAAGTGTTGGCTCTTACACTAGATCCAGATGCCTCCTTCTTGGTCCTCATACCTCCACCCCAAAGCAAAATTAGCCATGTAGTTCCACCCTTTCTATTAAATAATTTGCACAGTAACTTCGGGAATAGTCTTACTTTTAAAGTGTTTCAACTTGAGTGGCCCCATTAACTCTGAAACTAACTTTTCCTTGCATTTATAGATCATCCATTTGGGAAGCAAAAGGAAGAGGGGAAGAAAAATCTACTCTTGATATGAGCAAGACCCAGCCCCATTAAAGAGTTAAAAGCCTGTTGAGTAATAACTTATAAATGTCTCCAATTAAAAAAATCACAACATGTAATTGTAAAATTATGGCTCCAGCTTTAAGGGATTTTATATTGTATTTGAAATACAAACGACATAAAGCAATCTTCTGGGCTGCAGACGGACAGCCTGGTGAGAATTCAATGTTTAAGGGGAAGGCATTAAGCAACATCCCATATATTTACCCTTGACTTCAGAATGTCTTAGTTTTGTGACTTGGACAGGAATTCTGGAGATTTGACAATGGGTACTAAAATTACCAACACCCAAAGGTCTTTGCACATTTCTCTGTGAGAAATTTAAATATTGTACTCTCCACTATGACCAGATGAGACAAAAGGAGTAAAACATCAGGATTAATGCAATAAAACCTTATGATGCCTGGAGTGAAATTCTATCAGAAAGCATCCACATTTACAATGAAGCTAATTGTACTTCAGACATTGATTCTGGATATGTCCTGACAGTAAGGTGGACTTTGGTTTTTGGAATATGTTTGTCCATATCAATCGTATATCTAACTTTGTTTTAGCCTAGCCAATATAACAAAATGGCTAAAATAGCTACATAGACTATGATAGAAGTCAATGAAATCAGCAGATGCTAGCTCTAAATACACATGTACTTAAAATCCTTCATAGCTATCCCTGAAAGAAAAGAGACACACACCTATAGTGGGAAATTACCAATACGGAATCAGGTAGAAATAAAAGGGCATTTAATAGGGAAAAGCCTTACTTGCAGAGCAACCTAGACAGCTGGCGTGGCAGCAGTCTGTCCAGCAAGTACCAAAGTGAAACCAAAAGAGAAAATGCAGTCACTCTAAGTCACCCTGACCATACCCTGTAGGTATGACCACCCTATGTAGGCGTGGCTACAGCTTCCCCTACACATACCATACAAAATAGCTCATCTAGGCATATTTAATTAAATATGGTGATGAACTGATCCTAACTCAAAACTGATTAAAAATACTGGTGATGAGGAAGTCCACCTAAGAGAAGAGGTCTTGGGCTCAAGGTTCTGAGGGCTTTCGCTTTCATTTCCATCTCCCACAATGCCATCTGATGTCAGCTGCCATGACTGGGTGACAGTTGTCAGTACCAATATAAACCAAATGCTTCCTCCTCCACTTCCAGGAGGAGTGTGAGCTTATGTCCCTGCTCTCCACAGGCTGTGTCCCCAGTTGGAAGAAGTGAGATTGGATGGCACTCCTTCACGTTTATGAGCAAGGAAATGTAGCTTTGTATCCACTGGCTTTTCCAATCAGGAGGCACATCTGAATCTGGGAACCAGCTGTTTGGTGTGGAAGATACGTATATGCCAAAAGGAACATGGGAGGAAAGAACCCAGGCTTCTCACTACACAGACTTGTAGACTAAAGGCCAGGGCTGTAATCACTGACTACTACTGCACTGCTAAGAAAGATACAATTTCAAAGCTGGGTGTGGTGATACACACTTGAAATCCCAGCACTCAAAAGTTCAGACTCAAAGATCTAGAATTCCAGGCTAAAAATAAAGGGCTACACAGTGAAAATGGGAGGAAAGAAGTGGGGGACAAGGGAGGAGAGAGAGAAATTTGAGATTATAAAGCAATAATGACAGCAAAATTCCAAGGCCGGTATGTTTCTTTTTTATTTTTGTGTTTGACTTGAGATTGTTGAATGATTTATAAGCATTACATTAATTCCCATGCAAAACTCCAAGACCACATATGCCTGATTCCAATTCCAACCTATGAGTCTGGACATTCCAGACCAAAAACCACCATGTTGCTTGACTTTTCCGTTAGCAGACATCATGGGTCATCTAGCTCAGCAGGCCCGTCAATGACTCAAGCACCACCGTCTGCCGTTGGTTCACACCAAAACAGGGGCCAATGCCCCACAGCACCTAAATCTGGTAAATCACTTCAGTCAGAAGATAGGATTCCTTTATTCCAACACAACCACTTAGGTATTTCCTGGTTCCTGCTCTCCAGTGAAAGCTGCCTTGAACAGGCAGGGTATCTTCAACTGGGGGATAATTCTGCCTGTCACTTTCCATCAAGGTCTCAGGAGAAATAAAGAGACTTTAAAAAAAGGAAAGGGGGCTGGGTGGTGGTGGCACACTCCTTTAGTCCCAGCACTCAGGAGGCAGAGGCAGGCAGATCTCTGTGAGTTTGAGACCAGTCTGGTCTATAAGAGCTAGTTCCAGGACAGACTCCAAAACCACAGAGAAACCCTGTCTCGAACCACTCCCCCCCCAAAAAAAAGGAAAGGGGAAGAGAAAAGTCTTTAGAACCCCTCCACCCAAGAAATAAATACAAAGATACCCACTTTGTCAAGTATTATCTTCCCAAGCTTTAGCTAGTCAGTGAACGGGTATAAAGCTTTAAAAACTTCCCTCAGTAAGGCAGGAACCAGAACTATCAAAGAGGGCAAAACAGGACCCACAATTAAAGGAGAACTAGACAAATGCAGAGACTCACTCTATTGACCGAGAGAGCTGGACTAAATGAAAAGCAACAGCATTTCCAGAAAGGATGCTAATGTACACCGAAACACGCATTGCAGCTATGACAATGGCAAAGACTTCATTAGTGCAAATAACAATTAGAATGGTGTGCTCTTTAATAGGATTTAAATAAGGCTTCAAATGATTACAAACACTAAAACTAACATTTGGGAACCTTAATTCTGTTTGGAAAGCTATGAAACCCTCCCTCCAAACCATCCAATGTTTGCTGATTCGAGGACAATTACATTCAATGAGGTTGCTGGGAAACACAACGTGCAGCATTCTCTCTCTTGAAGTTTCCATCCGGTAGAAACGGGAAGCTCTTCTGATCGCTGGTCCAAAGAAATAAATGTAGCCAGCATGCACAGGTCCTCCAGGTTCTGAGGACTCTCAGATACCCATCTCAGTGAAAACCCAGGAGAAGAACCAGGTCAAAAACAGAACAAAAGCAGAAGAGAGTTTAACCGTGTCAGAATGAAACGGGTTCGCCCCAACCCAACAACAAATCTACACTGGGTGTGAGTCAGAAAGCAAAAAAGAGGATTCATGGGCAGTGTCGTCTATATGGCTCAAGTTCTCCTTACAAATGAACACCGTAAAAAACAACAACGATAACAAAAAATAACTATGTGACAATAATTAGAAAACAAACAGCAAAATCAGGCAGAATATGAAATAGTAATAATACTGTTTCAGAGCCTGCACCATCCTGCAGAACACTTAAAATGTGTCCTTAACAAATCCAATGTCAGCTGGATATGTAAAAACAGAATGACAGATTCACAAACCACACTACACGTTATGTGAGTCTTAGAACCAAGGAGGGGGGGAGAAGGTCAACCAAATCATTCAGAAAAATTTATCATCGATTCTGAAATGGGGCCTCGTGACGTCATCGGGGTTAATAAAGACTGAGATGGACTTCCCTGGATTCTCAGTCACTAGCTGCTGCAGTTTTTTTGCCAGGCGGTCGTCAGGCTGATTGGGGTCCCCTCCGTCCGACTGCGGGGAGGGGATGCTGGTGGTGCTGCCCCGCCGCTGCAGCTTCAGCGTCAGCCGGTTGGCTGCCTTCACGTGCTCAATGGCGGTGCGCAGGTGCTCGGCGGGATCTGAGCGCACAGAGGACAGCTTTCGGGCATGGAGCATGACTGTCTCCTCGGACAGGTGCTCCAGCATGTTGCACTGAGGGATGAAATAATTAGGGCACATCTTGTTGACCAGACAGTGCTGCAGGTCGTCAATAAGACCCAGCAAAAAGTGGGCTGCATAGTCTTCCTGAGCCAGGTAGCTGGCAGGGAGTCGGTCACAGGCCCAGAGCATCATGCTCCGCAGGTGATAGGGGCTGATAGCCTTGGGCCTTGACAGGAGTTTGATGATGATGGCTTTGCAGGCCTGGTAGGCCTGCATGAGACTACCCGAGATGCACTTCTTCAACTGTACCTCGCTCCTGGCAAAGGACAGTCGCCATTCATTGTCCTTCTTACCCTTGTAGGAGCAAGCTGGCACCAAGTAAAAGCCACTGATGACCTCTTCCTCAGTGATCTTCCCATCCCAGAAGTGGTTCTCCATGAGCCAGCTCTGGGCCACCGCCGGCCAGCCTTTGAAGGACACCACGGGGACAATATCGTATAACATGCGACTGCTCCCCACACCCAGAATGATAGAGATGATGGTCCCGTTTTTCTCGACCTTTTCTACCTTTGGCATCCCTCGCTGGGGTTTCTTCTGTATCTCGGAGAGGACGATGCTGATGGAGTCATAGAACCAGTCAGCCACTTTGGTGGGAGAAAAGAAGTAGTTGGTGGCACCGTTGATGTGGTCAGCGATTGTGCAGCAATCTTTCCATTTACTGATTGTCCCTTCATCAAAGAGCCGGAGGCTCAGCCAGGAGTGGCACAAGGCTGAGTGGCGCATATCGAGTGTCACAGGCTGATTACGGTCATGCAGCTTAAGGGCTGGCACCAGAAGGGTAAAGTCCATGTCATAGTCAGTCCCTCGGGCATAGACGTTTAGCTCATCTAGGTCCAGGTCCACCACACCTTCTCGGACTCCTCCAGAGAGCAACAGATACTCGTTAGCCACAGGAAGTTTTTGATCTAGCTTTTGCACCATCCCTAGGAACAAAAAGAGAAAATTCTATTATTACAGGAAGCACACGGCCATGTGTGTTAGCAAGGAAAACTCTTGATCTCCATGAATGGCACCAGCACAAAACCACACCTCAGGCGCCATGCAGACCCAGCTAACAACACTGTTCAGGGCCTGCCTTTTGCCAGGTGGAAGGACTCTGATAAGTCATTAGCATGAAAAGTAGTACCACTTTCACAACAAACCAGGCCCCTCTTCCCCAATCATTCCCTTGAGTAACAGGCTCTTCACATGCTCAGTCATTCAGTCTGTGAGCTTTCCATACGCTCCAACTCTTCTTGACCTTGTACCACCAAAACTCATCCACAGCTCGTCTCACTCCCTCTGTGTTTCTCACTGCTGTCCCTGGTCTCCAGGCTGATGCCATCACGTGAAGTCAGCCTAGGGTTTTGGCAAGGCAGTCTTGCTCACCTGGCGGCTTCTCCCAGCGTCAACATTTCTCTGAACCAGAAGGTCTCAATGTGACTGCAGAGGCTTTCAAAGGACAATGTGTTCCTAACTCTAGCACATCCTCTAACCTTTCTGTTTGGAACATGCATGGAGTTCCAAAAGCCACAGTGTGTGCAGCTATGGGGTGATTTAGTGGGCAGCGTTTGAAACAGTGCCGGTGGGCTATGGTTCTTTCCCACTGCCCTGTGCTGTTATAAACTGTAATAAACTGACAATTTATGGGGATGTAGCTCAGGGTAGAGAGCTTTGCCTAAGCATATACAAGGCCCTGAGCTTGGTTCCCAGCATTACAAGTACACGAATAAAATACTGCATAAGAAAAAAACAAATTTCACTTAAGAAATCCTACGTGATTTAGAAATAAGTGGGTCAGAGGGAGATGAGGAAGGAGGGAAAAGAAGGTAAAGGAGAGTTGTTAAAGTATTATATATACACTCTGTGTGTGTGTGTGTGTATGTGTGTGTGTGTGTGTGAGAGAGAGAGAGAGAGAGAGAGAGAGAGAGAGAATGAAAAGTCATATTAAAACACACTGTTCCATACAATAAATACACCAACAATTTACTTATTTATTTATTTATTTATTTTGGTTTTTCAAGACAGGGTTTCTCTGTGTAGCTTTGGAGCCTATCCTGGCACTCGCGCTGGAGACCAGGCTGGCCTCGAACTCACAGAGATCTGCCTGCCTATGCCTCCTGAGTGCTGGGATTAAAGGTGTGTGCCACCAACACCCAGCTTAACATTAATTTTTTTTTTTTTTGAGATGGCCTCAACTGTTTATCCCTAGCTGGCCTGGAACTCACTCTGTAGATGAGACTGGCTTTGAACTCAGAGATCCACTTGCCTCTGCCTTCAGAATGCTGGGATTAAAGATGTGAACCCTAATGCCAGTTACATCTTTAAATGATAAAACTTGGGTAATCAGTTAGGTGGTGGTGACTCGTGCCTTTAATCCTAGCACTTGGGAGGCAGAGACAGGCAGATCTCTTTGAGTTTGAGGCCAGCATGATGTACAGAGGAGTTCCAGGACAGTCAGGGCTGTTTCACAGAGAAATCATGTATCAGAAAACAACAACAACAACAAAAATGTAAAATGTTGAGTGTGATGGTACATACCTTTAAAAACATCAAACACCCAGGATTCTGAGAAATAATTCACTGAAGGCCACACAGCTTCAGTGACATAACTAAGAGCACTGCCCTCTTCTCAAATATGCTGCAGAGGTCAGAGTGCCACATACATACTGTTCTCTCTGTGACAAGGACCCAGCTTGTTGTGAATGCAAAATGGCTCAGAAAGGAAGCAGCCAGGCTCTCCCAGCAAAGCACTGGCTTTGTATTTTTGTTGCTGGAAACTTTACTGTGACCTTGGACCAGTAACAGATCATATCCAGCTACCTACATTTATCAAGAAAGAGTGGATCCAACTGGCCTTGAAAATGCCATTAATATTCCCAAATAAATAGACTGCACAATGCTGGAAACACAGAGGGCATTGGTGGGGGCACCTGGCTGCCCAACAATCTCTTAGTCACCATTAACATTTTCATTACTGTAAAGATTTTATAAGCCAATGGGTCAGTTTTATTCTGCACAATTGCTTAGACAACTGCATGCAGTTTTACTTAACACTTTGAAAATCTGATTTAAAATACAGCTATGTCAATGGTCATGACTATTCAGTAGTATGTATACAAGAGTAGGAATAACTAAAAGATGTCCCCTCAGAGGACTTCCTTGGTCTATTGTCCATTTTGACCCTGATCAATATACATGAGTGCTGGGACCAGAACAAAAGGCCTTCGAAGGTGTCCTGGGTTTGTCATTTACAATTTAGATGAGCCTGCTAAGATATTTAACCTTCCTGAGCTTCCAAATCCTTATTTAAGCAAATAAATAAACCATCATCATACAGTTGATACCAAATATCTAAGCATATAAGACATAATTCATTTTACTTATATGAGCTTCCCTTTCCACCACCTATAAGCCTGGCACAGCAAACTAGATTTACTCCATAGAGTTGTTTTGAAGATCTAATTAAAGCAATCCTACAAAAGCCTCCAGCACATTCAAAGCACACAAAACATAAATGAAGGTAAATGAATAGTGTAGCATCTCCTTTGGATATAACTAAACTTCTGCTGGCCTAAGGGCACAGCCTTGGGTAGCTCCATGTTGGTGGACACATGGTTTGGCAAACAGGCAAACCGGATTCCACCAGTCCCCCTGTGATCTGTGGGCTGAACAGCTTGAGCAACTCCTTGGAAGCCTTGACCTGGACTAAGGACAGTCCTTTTCACTACCTGTGACAGTGGCATGCCGGCTTTGAGATGTTCTCTCATTCCTAAATCAAGTACTAACAAGGCCCACATGGCATGGAAACTATCAAGAGGCTCCGCCAGTGAAATCTATGCAATCGTAAAGTCTAGTAACTCCTGTAGTCAAGGTTTTATTTTCCCATGTCTAGAACATATTTCAGGATTGCAAGGCAAGTGCTTGTGCAATGTATCATGTGTTTCAATCAGTTTTAAAACCTCATTAACTATACCATGGATCACAAAAGGGCTGGCAGCATTCATGTATACAATGGTACACTGGTTGACAAAGTGTCAACTAGGGTAAGGAGAACCAAAAGCCTCACTATTTCATTATTTTCCTTTCAAACTGAAGTTCTAAGAGTCAGTGGCCTTTTCAAGGACTACTAGGCTATTGTGGACAGCATGAGGGTTTCAAGTCTGTAGGTGTACAATGACCTTGATTAAGCCCGCTGTGCCTCGAATTTCTTAAAATTGCAGAGTAACAACTCTAATTTGTAAGGTAGCCATGGTGAAATGCAAAACACAACACCTTGCAATAAGAGGTGGGTTGCTTAGGTGTCAGTCAGTACTCTCAGAGTCCAAACTTGTACAAGGACACACGTTAGCAACTCATCTCCCACTTGGGAACACTGAGCTCAGTTTTGAGGATACACAAAGATGGTGGCTTCCATACCTCAGAACTTCCTGGCAAGGCTTTCAAGTGTGGGCTTTGCACAGCCACGTTCAAGAATGAACAATGCTCAATTCTCAACAACAGAGACAGCAGAAGTAGAGCCAGTGTCAGTGTGGTGCCAAGTAACTATGTTAAAATAGAAAGGTGGTTCTGAGACCACATGCAAAACAGTCAAAAACCTTCAGACTTCAGTTAGCCAAGTCCAGCCACCTCTGCCTAAAAACTGGGAGGCTAGTTTCCATCGTTTTCTCATTTGGGGTTGTGTATGCAAACTAGTTAATCACTCTGCAATGGGAAAGTTGAGCTTACTGGGGAAGGAAAGGGACTCAAAGCTTGTTTCGTTTATTCATGCATGGGGATATAAGTATTAATACCAGACACTGAGGATACTTGGGTGAAGAGACACGGTCTCCCACACGTAATGCTGACTGTTTTGCAAGGAAGCTGGATCCTGGCTGTGTCCATCAGGAAAGGTGAGACTGTGATGAGTAATAATCCCAGCATCTCAGAGACTTGAAGAATTGTTTTACTTTGCACTCACATGGCAGGACTGCCAAGGGTAAACTGAGGGCTCGCCCTCCCTTAACCCCGGACAGAAGCGGAGGAAGCACACCAGCCCTCTACTGTAGTAAGAGAAAGCTCTTAGGAGATGGCACAGAAGTGAGAGCTTTGGCTAGAAATGATGCATTATTTCATTCATAAATCAGTATCCCAAACTAGTGCATTGTCCCAGCCAACTGTAGGGAAGGAAGCACACCCTTCCCACATGCTGGGATGGAAGAGAGCCAGGGATATTTGACAAGCAGCACACACAAATAATCACACTTAATGAACATACAATTATACATTGAAATTAAAAACGTGAAAGGAAATGAGTCAGGGTCTTAGCCAAAACACACAAGAGAAAGAAGGAGGAAAAGATGTTTGCCCTCAAGAATGGATCATTCAAGAAGGTCCAAGGATTCCTTAATAATTGATGAGTTGTGCTAATAAAGAAGAAATGAGTGTTACCTGTCCTTTTGTATGTAGAGGGTTTGGGGATAAAGAACAAACTTAGCATTCATGGAATGCATCTTCATCTGGAACACTTTTCTAACAATGCTCACCATGAAAGTAATGTGTTCTTCAAGGAATGACCAGTCATCACATTCAGCCGAGATGAAAACTAAAAATGATAGCATGTGATGATGGAGTCAGGGGAAATGTCTCCCAAGATAGCTGCCCAACACAAGAGCCAACCCAGAAAACAACGTGCCTCCAACAGCCATTTGGTGGCATAGTGCAGCCCCAGTAACAGTGGCAGTAAAACATCCAGGGAGCACCGTGGCCAAGTGCTTGGCTACTTTGTGCTGCTCTCATGTGGGCTTTGGGGTGTCGTTTGGATTTTGCAGCCAAGCTGTTGCTACACCTTCCAAACTACCTTGCCAATTTTAAAGACAGAGCACCTTACAGTACAGCAAAGAAGGGGGAGGGATGGGGTGCTGAATGTGTATAGCTCATGTTCCCAAAGTATGCAGGCTGGGACGGATACCACAGTCATTAGCATCGCTGTGCACTAAGGTATGGGCTGAACGCTTCCCCCGTTTCATTCCATCAGTTCTCCTGACACTTTCAAGCAGGTGGTGTTTCCTCTTTACAGCTGGGGATATCAAGATGAGCAAGCAACAGTGGAGAAAACTGTCCCTGGTTAGAAGAGCAGAGTTGGAATTCAAATCCGATTTCCCACTCTCCTATCCCATACTACTCGCAACATTACCCTCTCATAGAGGAATAAAACACTCATTATGTTCAAGCCTTTAAAGTGACACCACAGTAACCAGAGGACACAGTGAGAAGACTGCTTTTCTATCCAAAATGGGGGGTGAGGTGGGGATCACTTCTACAGTCAGTTTTTTAAAAAGACATTAGCTATGCCGAGAAAATAAAGAATATGAGGCAAATGAGTCAGGGGTCATAAGAAAGACCCCTCCTGCTCCACCCTGCACATCCACTATACCTGGTTAAAGAGCTGGACCAGGCATCTGGTTAACAAAAGCGCTAGCCACATCCAAGCCCTGCCCAGCTCTGGAAGGTGGCTTTGTTCCTCCTTGGACAATATCTAACAGTCTCACTTAAGCAGAAAATCCCTCTCAGGTCCACTAAAGAGGAAAAAAAAATGAGACTGGAATTCAAACTCCCAGTAATCACCAACAGGTGGCAACCATGCTCCATCCATTTACTAAGTGTGTACAGCGGACTCCCAAATCATCAAAACCTAAAAGAAAAGCTGGAGGCAACTAGAAGCTTCAGAGAGGGAGATGCCTCTGTAGGTCACATTAGAACCACCACCCTTGACCTATGCACCTCCAGAGAATCAACATCGGTGCTTCTCAAACCTGTGGGTTGCGACCCCCCTAGGAGGTCAACCGACCCTTTCGCTGGGGATGCCTGAGAACGTGAGAAAACACAGATGTTTACATTATGTTTCATAACAGCAGTAAGGTTACAGTTTTGAAGTAGCAATGACAATAATTTTATGGTGGGGGTCAGCAGAAGGAACCGTGTTAAAGGGTCTCAGCATTGGCAAGGTTGAGAACCACTTGCTCTAGACACCTCCTAATTTGTAACTTGGCCCCTGCAACCCGAGAAAAGAACAGCCTAGTGGGAAGCTACAGCTCCATCAACACAGAGCCAAGGCCAAGAGAAGCTCTGTCCAGACAGGCAGCATACTAGGCAATGGGTTCCCGAGGCACAAAGCCTTGCTGCAGAGCACGGGTTGTCAGCTCCCATTTGGTGACATTGTGATTTAAAAAACCAAAAGGAACAAATAAAAGTCCGAATGCCAGGAAGAATGAGACTCTGAGAAAGAAGAAGCAGCAGTCCATGGTGCTAAGACTTCAGGAGCTTAGAAGGGAAAATGAGTTTTCTAAGCAGCCTCCAGTCAATCATAGTAAGATTACTGCTGTATGACTGGCTGGGGCCTTTTCCACTTGTGCTGTGGATGGGCCTATGGAGAACAGTGTGGTCCTCACCAAACAAATGAAAACACAAGACACAAGGCTCCTGGCAGCTGCACAGCAAGTCAGGGCAAGCACATTCACCTAGCTGTTTAACCTCAGCTAGACAAAACTAACATGGTCTCCATCATTATATTGAAAGAAGGAAGGAAGGATATGTCATCGGGTTTCTTGCTGAGTTGCCAATGTATGCTTTGCAACAAAGGGCTCAAAGGCAAAGCAGGCACTAGGGGGCATCTACAGATGGTAAACAAAGGATTTCAGTTATGTCTAGACTATGTATACACCCCATCAACAAAATAAATACACATCACTCCTGTGGGGGAAACAGATTTTAAGTGTTAATAATCATATATTTAATAGCTATTAATCAATTGTCCATATGACTTATTAATAAATACCCTACCTTTACTTTCATTTAGTAGTATCTCAAATACTAATATTCCCTACTTGTTTCTGGACACAATGATACCCTAAGTTCCTACTATTTGAAAAACTGACTATGTTAATGTGCTTCAAGATTCCCCACTGAATAAAGCTGGGGTGACCCATACTTAAGTTCAGACTAGTACAGGCACACCCACATCTACAAGCTAAGTGGGGGTCAGAGGTGGGGGAGTCAGGCAAGCTCCCAGGGCAAGCAGTCCTGGGAAAGGGTGGCAGCATTCTGACTGATAAAGAACAGAATTATTTTTAAGACAGAACTGGCTATCTGATAATTATGCTCAGTATCAGGAACAAGCTTGAAGATGCTTGCATCAAAGGAAGTTGGACTGCAGAAAACTACCACCACCAGCCTCCATGGAGGTGCAACAGAGCAGGTTAGAGGCACAGGCGGATTGTCTGAAGAAGGTGATGTGTTGCAGTATCTCAAATCCACATCTGCCCCATGAAGACCAGGGCCAACCTGAAGCCACCCTCCTGATGCTTACATGGGAAGTGGTTATCAGAGGTTAGCTTCTCCGCCCTGGGCTCCCCAAAGGATGAAGAGTCATAGCCACTCTTCCAGCTAGAGGCCAACAATCAGTGGCTCCAAGAAGAGCATGTACCAGCTGCCCCTTCGACACTCTTGTCATTTGAATCTGCAACTAGCTGCAGATATCCTAGACCCCTGGGAGTGAAGTTTAATATACATGTGTGCTGTCCACACAAAGAATGGATCCCAGCACTCAGGAGGCAGAAGCAGGTGGATCTCTATCAGTTTGAGGCCAGCCTGGTCTACAGAGCGAGTTCCAGGACAGCCATAGCTGTTACACAGAGAAACCCTGTCTCAAAAAACAACAACAAAATGGATGAGTCAGGTTACTGAAGTCAAATTTGACTTCCAGTATTATTACTGCAACTGTATCAGAGTGCAGGAGCACAGAGCCAAAAGTCCAGAGTCCCCTGACCTGCAACCCACATCTACAAGGTAGGGAGGGATGTGTGAATGTGTGTGTGTGTGTGTGTGTGTGTGTGTGTGTGTGTGTGTGTGTGTGTGTGTGTGTAACTTTTGAGTCTGTGTCTCATCTCAAAGGGCAGAAACATAACCTTCAAGGAGATGAGTGTTTCAAGCTGTCAATATTGAGATTATTTATTCCTGGGTTTCCCTACCAGAAAATTCTAAGGTCTGCAAGAGCAGAGTGGCTACTCTCTGAGTTATGGAAGTCACAACTTAAGTGAGACTTCTTGAGATACAACTGTGATTACATTTCAGGAAAAAAAAAAGGAACATGTTTTATTTGTTGCAACTGTGAACTCTTCATTCCATCTCTAACTTCCCAAGCATCCATTTTACTTTAAAAGAGGAAACATGTGTTTTGCTAAGGTTTCTCTGACGATTATTTGTTCACATCTTGATCTCCTTCACCAACCAGAGAGGGGCAAATCCATCTTATTCCTGAACAGAGTGCTTGGGCTGAGAGTCCTCAAGGGTAGAGGTCAAAACACTCTTCCCTGAAGATGGGTCAAGGAGTATTAAGTGCCTCTGGTGATATCGCAATTACAACGCCAACCTTGAAGCCAAAGATACTATGGTTTGAGTCACCTCAATCCACACAAGTACAATTTCCAAAGCTACCAGCAGCCCAGGAGCTGAATCTGGACCCAAACTATTAAACACAGGCATGCACATTCACACTGTGTACCTCTCAAAAGCTTATTCAGATTAGAGTTTAAAGTTTAAGTAGGAAAATGATTACAGGCTTGAGAAGTCACTGAAGGACATAAACCCTGGTGTGGTTTAAGTGTGATACAGAAATCTAATTTCCAAGACAGTGTCAAAATGACCCAGATTGAATTTTTTATAAAAGCAAAAGCTCTCAACTTCGAGATAAAAAAAAAAACTCTTCAGTCTTGAAAGGGGGCGATCAGGGGACAAACCCTAAAGCAAAAAACACTGGCAGGTCTTGCTCTACCAACTGGAGGGAGCATTTCCCTTACTCTCCACTGGGGGGCGCCCCTTCCTAACTTTTCCTTACAGTTGTACAGGCTCCACCGCAAAGAAAAGGAACCTAAAAAATGCCTGCAAGTTTGACATAATTTTGTGTAATTCATACCTGATCTTACTGATATGCTTTGGAAACAGGTCAGGGTACTGTACTACGCGCTGGTGGATCCCTGACACCTGCATGCCGTTGGCAACAACACCCCCTCCTTTAATGGGATGTCAAGTCCACAGTATCAGGATGAAAAGAGACCAAGATGGCCAACGGATATGCTCTGAATTCAGGAATACAGGCAAGCCTCACAATTTATATGCGTTGCAATATTTGCATAAGCAGTTTGACTGCATTATGTGTGTGGAGGCTCCAGTGTGTGCAGGGGTAGATGTGTTACGGCCACTCTGTGTGCAGGAACACTTGTGTGTTGAGGTGCATGTGTGTGGAGGCCAGCGGTAGACGTCAGGTATCCTCTCCAGTCACTATCCACCTTAAACATATTGAACCAGGGTCTCCTGCTGTCCATGGACTTAAGCAATCAGGTGGCCGGCGAGCTCCTGAGATTCCGTCTCCAGCTCCGCATTTGCTAGATGTGCAGCCACCCCTCACTTTCTTCTTGAGAGCAAGGGATCTGGACTCAGCTCAGTGGGTGTAAAGCACTGGCTTCTCCCCAGCCCCACTGGCTTTTCAAACTTCAGTTTCTTCATGTCTTAAAGTGGGGCGGGGGCTTCTGCCAGACTTGACTGAAAGTTCCATGAAGCTCCCAGTACTGTTTCTGGAGATTAGAGAATGGTGGGAAAACAGAAGTTTCTTTGTAGAATATAATACTATTCAGACCACTGACTTTTTAGCATTAGCTGAATGTGTGTGTGTTTAAAAAAATTTTTTTCTACCTATTCAATCAATCCCTTCCCTTCTGGGCCGCATGGGCTCTGGCTTGTGCCTCTTGGCTGTGCTGGAGAATTTGTTAAGATCTGACTTGCTGGGCCTGCCCCTATACTATCTGCTTTGATGGGTGGATCTGGATAATTTGCATTTCTAGTCATTGCCCAGGTGGCAGAGGCTGCCAGTCAAGGACAACACTCTAAGGAACCCTGGACGAGCACAGCCACAGAATTTAGCATCAACATTGTGACAGAAGGGAAACCAGAACAATGACCTGAGACTGCAGTCCTAACCTTCCAGCTATTCACTGTGACAAGGGCAGGCTTGGCCATCCATCCCCTCCTTTACTCTGCACAGAGTTGTAATATCTAGCAATGAGGTCAAAAAAGGGTCGAAGAAGGAAAGGGATAAATTAAGACTTAAAAATAACTAGAAGATTCCCCATAAAAGGAAGCAATCAGCTGGGCCTGGTGGCCCACACTGGATATCACAGCCCTGGAGAGAGGGGGCACAGGAGGGACCAGGAGTTCAAGGCCATCCTCTCATTTAAGTGGGAAGTCAGCCCTATCTCAGAGGATGGGGGGAGGAAAAGAAGGAGAGGGAGCAAAGGAAGGAGGGAGGGGAAAAGAGAAGGGAGAGAAGAGGGAAGAGGAAGAAAAAAACAACCATTGCATAGCTGTTCTTAGCTGTAGCCTGACCACTAACTACGTGGCCACAACACTGCACCAAATTATCTACCTAAAAACCATGCCCTGGTTCTTAAACCAGCACTCAAGCAGGGAACAGAGTTCCGGGCAATATTGTCAACATCATCTCCCCAGTTGGGGCCAAGAACAAGGCACTTCCATTCTGCTTCAAGAGAGCACCCAAGAGTGTCCTCAGAACTGCCCGTCATGCCCAGTACAGGCCATTCTCGGGCATCAGGTGTGACCAGTTTCTGCCTCCTCCCCAGTTTCTGAAGTATTTAAACCCAGCTAGCTTCACAGTTACTACTGCTGCTGCTGCTACTGCTGAGAACGGCACAGCTGCCATCATTAGACGGGTACACCAGAGTCTGAGATCATCAGTTCAGTTGTCAAACATTTAACATCCTGTCTCTAAAATGTCTGCTCTTCCCTACAGATCCCATTGTTGTTGGGTGTCCCTGTCACCAACCAGCTAGGGCCTCACATCTCACTCACTGGGGATAATGACAATGCCTCCTATCCCATGGGCCCCACAGCATTATCTGTAAAGGGGTTTCCTAAGCACAGGCTCTGGTCACATCAGCAGACCGCACTATGTCCTCTGGCATTGCCCCATCCTTGCAGCCACACCCTCCCACACTCAGGCCAATATCACTTCACTCCTTGTCTAGACCACGCCTTATGTTCCCTATGAACTCCCGTCCCAGAAAGGATTCCCCAAAATACACCACCCAACCAAACACTGGCTTGGGTATTCTACCTCCCAATTTTTTTTCTCACACTCCCTTTTGTTTTTAGTTTTTATTTTGCCCCGTGCCTTGACTACTGAAACCATGCTATCTGCCCCCGACCCCCATAAAAAGCTTTTGCCTCCTAGCAATCTACTACCTTTCCCTCTCTGAATAGTATTTTGCGTAGAATGGTATTTTATGAGATTTACAGTGTGACAAAACCATGAATTTCATCAGGATGGAGACTTCTGCTCTGTGACTCCTTGTGCTCTTAGGAGTTGGTCACTGCGTTCTACAAACAGCCTGTCTTGTTACATGAACTGGCATGCACAGGACTGATGAACTGGGGAGTTACGCCAGCACACTTCAAGTACTGCCGCTCCATATGTAAATTCCTCAAAATGCTAATATTTTATACAACCAAGGAATAACAGTAAACAAAATGCACTCAAACACAGCAGAACACGGCACCCCAGAGAGTGATGCCCATGGTCTCCCTAGCTAGACTGCACATGACGCTCAGGAAACGGATTCCCTTTCTATCCATTCTGTGGTTTTACTGCATTTTGTTCTTGTCACTAAATTCCAACATCTAAATCTTCTTTTCATCAATCCTTAGTACATGGATATTGTGTGTGTGTGTGTGTGTGTGTGTGTGTGTGTGTGTGTGTGTATGCATGTATAACTATGTGTTCATGTATGAGTGTGTGTGCATGAGTGTGCATGAGTGTTTATGTGTGCATGTATAAGTGTGTGCTCATGTGTGCATGTATGTGTGTGTACATGTATGTGCATGTATGAGTGTGTGTGAGTAAGTGTGCATGTATGTGCACATGTGTGGTGTGTGTGTGTGTGTGTGTGTGTGTGTGTGTGTGTGTGTGTACTAAATACAGAATAATTGTATCTAATCCTGACTGAGCTGGGAACTCAATGCATACACCAGGTTGGCCTTGAACTAACAGAGGTCCAACTGTGTCAACTTCCTGAACCTTCAACTAACCTTTAGAGGTAAAGTCCTATGTTGGCATGCTATCTATTTGTTAATATTGCTAATTGCTTTAAATAGTTTCCTAGCTCTAAGTCCAATAGTTTTGGGATGCTCGTCCATGACCCCATCTTTCCAACAAGTTACACTGGGTTGGGAAGACAAGTTTGCAGGAAACAAGGACGTAAGGACACGTGTCCACTGTATTTTTTGCATACATGCCTGCACTACACTCCACACAGCCAGGGGCAGGAGGCAGGCCACCTTTCCGCACAGCCCCTCAATAAAATGTCCTTGCCTATGGGTTGTGCAGGACAGCTGGGGTTGGGGATCATGCCTCTGCTAGAAGCTGTAGCTTCCAGAAGGAAAGATTTTGAACCAGAGAGACTAACCCCAGCTAACAGAGGCACATAGTGGCTCTGAGTTTTCCTGAAGAGCTAGTTGCTTACAGAGTGCTGGTGTCAGAGCCAACATCCCCTCGCCCTAACCAGGCTCCTGAAGAGGGCATGTGAGTGGAGAGACAAAGAAAGGGGAAAGGGAAAAGTGTGGAGGAATCTGTGGGGTTCTTTTTGTTTGTTTGTTTTTTAAAGCAAGGTTCCTCTGTGTAACAGGCCTGGATGTCCTGGAACTCACTCTGTAGACCAGGCTGGCCTCAAACTCATCGCGATCCGCCTGTCTCTGCCTCCCCAGTGATGGGATTAAAGGCGTGCGCTACCATCTGGTCAAGGAGGAGCTCACAGTACTTTGCATGGCTCAGGCATATTGCATGCCATCTGAGGTAGCACATACAAAAGTTTCCTGTTTGACCCTTAGCTTGAAGAAAGTCAGGTTTAGTGGTTACAGAGTTGGCCTAAGGTGACTGACAGAGTTCTGAATCTAGAACACTGACTTTATGCTGCAATATTGGTTTCCAAACCGCACCTAGAGCCAGGCCTCCTTTGGAGTCAGCTGAGGGAGGGTGAATGTGGGAGATGAAGTGTGAGGGGAAAATCTGTGTAAGCATTGCAGCTTGGATGGCACGGTATCCTGGCAGTAGTGGCCTAATGATGACACCCCTCCTTCCGACCCCCCATTGTTTATTAATAAAAAAAGGCCAGAGGAAAATGTAGGGTAAAAGGAGGCCAAAACATCCTAACTCTGACTTGACCCCAGGACCAGGGATTGAAATCCCACCAATCCCTGAGCTTACCCCAGAGTCATGCTACAGAATTTTACCAATCCCTGAGCACAGAAAGCCACCAATCCCTGAGGTCCCTGAACTTGAAAAGCCACCAATCCCTGACTTTCACCCAGAATCAGGCACAAAAATCCACCAATCCCAAGCCACCCTGGAAAGCCCCCCTGCCCCAAGAAATCTGACATAAGGTTTAGTTTGCTGCTGCTGCTTCTCACCCAAGGAAGCCACCCTCCTGGATTCTTCCTTCCCAACAAATCTCTTGAGTGAGGATTGTTGTGTGGTGTGACATTTTCACATGGAGCCCAGCTGTAACAACTTCTCTGGGACCCTCTCCCCTGCCCCACCAGAGAAGAGTTGTTAAGCTTGCACTGGGAAAACCTTTCCCTGGAGCAGAGCTGTAAACTGCTAAGATTAAGACGACTTTGTGGTATTCCTTGGCTCCCGATTGCCACAATACCTTTCCATCCAAGCTGTAACACTTACAATGTGGGTGCCTCACCCAGTTCTAACTGCTTTGGAGCGAAGGCTTCCTCTTAGGTGTCCTTTTGAAGTCAGAACCCCACAGTTGGTTTCTTCCCCCCACCCCCCACCGAGAAACCAGGTTGCAAATCACTGCATCTTATCAAGCTATCTACTTCCCAATTCTGCCCGAGGCTGGGCTTCAGCAGAAAACTACTCAGTGCTTACAAAAGACCTAACCCAACACAGAGCACTGTGGAATTCCCTACCTCTAATCATTTCAGGACTTTCTAAAAGACTTTCTTTTGGCCAACTTTCCTCCCTTGTTCAACTACCTCTACCCATATCCAGAAATTCCAAGGCAGAGCGCAGCATTTGGAACAGCAGCCCCTTCAGCCCTACAGACAAGCCCTGGTAAGCACTGAGTCCAAAGCAGGGCACCTGGGGCCCAGCCACGCCCTAGCAGGAGCCATGTCAATTCCCCTACACGTCTCTGTTTCTTTAACTGACAATTAACTGCCTGGACTAATGGGTCTATCATGCTCTCTGTTTTTCAAAAGTCTATGACTAAAACATGTGCTTACATACTGTGTTAAGAAAAGGGGGGATGCTGTGTTTAAAAAATATAACAATATGGGGCTACAGAGATGGTTTAACTGTTCAAAACAAATACCACTCTTCCAGAGTGAGCCAATTTCACTTTCCAACACCCATGTTGTCGGCAGTTCACAACCACCTATAAATCCAACTCCAGAGTGTCTGATGCCCTCTTGTGGCCCGCACAGGCACCGGCACTCAGGTGTACATATCTAAATATCTACATACACATAATACAGGCTGGTTGGCACCTATCAGGAGGCTGTCAAATAGGACTGCTATTGTAAGGCCTGCCTGGGCACTTTAGTGTGACTCTGTCTCAAAATAAAAAGTGAAAGAGAGGGAGAGGAGACTGTGGTTGGTATGTAAAATAAATGAAAAGAATTAATTTAAAATAAAGGAAAAAAAGATACAACTTTTTTTTTTTTTTTTTTTTTTTTTTGTGAAAGAGAGCAAGGAATAAAGCTCACCGGTAAAGTCCTTGCCTACTGGGTGCAAAGTCCTTACTTCTACTCCCAGGTGCAAAACATAAATCGACAAATAATGACAGTGCACGCAAATAAGGCAGGCAAGCTGCTAACGAAGGCAGTGCACCCAGAAAGAAGATGTTATTGGTTCATTGTGAGAGGTGTAGAAAAGTACTATGGCTGAGAGGCTGGAAAAGAACGATGACATGAGGAAGTGGGTAAATGAGTGAGAAGACGTGACACAGTTGGCCCTGGGGCTGGCTACCCAGGAGACCACTCTCCAAATTAAATGGCTGAGTCATGAAGATGATTTAGAAAGAAAATGGCTAATGACTAGATGATATAAAAAGCTGGCTCTTTGTGTCTGCGATGAAGTGGGTATACCACATTAAGAAGTTATGACTAACTGATAGAATCACAAAGGTTTAAAAAGTCACCCCCAAGATAAATACGTAGATATGCGTAGTGGCTTTTCATATATAAGAGTACATTACAACCCACCCAGTGTGTCAGGATATTAAAATCAATACATTAAGTAATTATTTTTATTGTGGCACAAGAGATTGATCCTGGGGTCTCAAGCATGGTAGGCAAGTGTTGTACCATCAAGTCACATCCCCAGCTCTAAGTGGACAGTGACCCCTTTTCGTTACTTGAAAAGTACATTCCATGAGAACAACAGTTAGAAAAAACTTAAGACTGTTGCCAAAGTTCAAGGGCTGAATACTATCCACACTTTCATTTCTGTCCTGGGACTAATTCTAATTTTAATTCCAATAAAAAATGTGACTACTAAATGTATTTCTAGAAGTCAAACCCATCGACTAAAGTGCAGACTCTTCTGACAGATTAGTTCTTGAAAATTCAAGTGTGCCCAGTGAACACACTGTCAAATGGAAAAAAAAAAAAAAAAAGCCATCTAAACGCTGCTGTGTAACTGATACAGTACAAAACAGCCAACCCAATGGCTCTGTGACCCTTGTCCACATAAATGGTCATTTCATACCTCTCCAAAAGTCATTCAAGAGCCAAAGAGGATGCCCGGTGTTTCGGGGGGCAGGACACGTTGAAAGTTTCTTGGGAGTGGTTAGAAAGAAAATAATTGGCACTAGATTTACAGCCATCTCCAGGCAAGGAAGGATATGTCACCTTCCCTTTCTGGTACTGACTGTCACCCCAGCCAGAGGAAGCATGACTGCTGATAAAATGTGCCTGTCTCCAAACAGCAGGTATCCCTCCAGCATCCGGCCCCAGGCTGCCCATGCAAAGCCCACCGTCCTATAAGCAGCTCTCTTGGCTTCATTTGCACATACAGAGAGAGCCATATCCAAACTCCACCACTCGCTGTCCACCCCCACCAACCCACCGGACAAAGGCTAAGTCTCACAGCATGTACCCCGAAAATAATAGTGCAGATACATCGCTCTGAATGACACTGCTGCCCCAGGTATTACTGTCACTGTCCACCTATTCCTGAACTATTATTGACCATCTACTTAGGGCATGAAGGGTATTTTTATATTACCATTGTCTTCATGATGCCTCTGGAGATGTGGGAAAAAAATGGGACACTCTTGAGGCTAAATGATCAACTCAAGTTACACATTCTGGACTTGGTGTTTGAACCCAAGTGTCTTGACTCCAAAGCAAACACTGGCTCACAAACATCTCACATCAGCAAGTGGTGTGGACTTTCTACCCTGCCCCGCCCATAGCCTCCATACCCTCACAGCCCCACTGCTGCCCCGGAAGACAGCAGAGCCACCCATCCTTTCACATGCCAAGGGTCCCAAAATGAAAGACCCTGGGAACCCACTGGCAAGCAAGGAGGATTATGCCTGCAGATGGGATTTCTATTTTTTTTAAGCTGAATTTTCTGGTTTAACCCCCTCATATTGCCTGAAACCCTACCGATTAAGTTCACAATTAAGAAAATGGAAAGTTGTCTCGTTATCTTGGGCAAGTTAAAATGCAAATTACCATCTAATCCCCCAAATGTGTTCAACTGGAATGTGACGCTCTGCCAGCAGCAGAGAACACCTGCCATGGTGAGGAAGTTTTATGGAATCAGAACTGAGCATCTGGATGGAGATTAACTGGTATCAGGATGGGACATCAGCTAAGAGGTCAGAGGATGGGAGAGGCAGGCAGGACACACTGAATATGTGTCACGGAGATGTGTGGATGATTTCCTTCAGTTTTTCTCTTCTTCCTTTCCCACAGGTGGCTTCTTATTCCCCATGTCCAGGTTAATACGGTATTATTATTCACTTGCAAACCAGTGGCAGCTGTGAGTCTAGGAGCCACTGGCAAAGCTTTTACCTGGGAATACGTGACCTGATTTTTAAATTCATTATCCATCACATTTCTAAATGTAAAACTGGCAAGAAACAAATTACATGTAGCAAAGAGCAAACAGTATTTACTGGTCCATGGGAAAGTGGGTGGTGGGCATGCCTAAACTGCTTGCTCCTCACAGAAGTGGGTTCTAAATTTAGTTGCAGAGGAAAGTTCAGGACATACAGGAGTGAGTCATTTACTTTTTGTTTTAAACTTTATATTGTTTCATTTAATGTGTGTATGTATGAGCCTCAGTGTGTGTGCACCACATGCATGGAGGAACCCGTGGAGGCCATAAAAATCTTTAAAAAGAAAAGACTTCTTTATTTATTACATATATAATGTTCTGCCTGCATGTACACCTGCACACCAGAAGAGGGCACAAGATCTAGTTGCAGATGTTTGTGAGTCACCATGTGGTTGTTGGAAATTGAACCCCCGTCCTCTGGAAAAGCAGCCAATGTTGTTAAAACTCTGAGCCATCTCTCCAGCCCCTAAGTTTTTTGTTTTGTTTTTGTTATGTTTGTTTGTTTGTTTGTTTAACAGGGTTTGTAGCTCAGACTGGCCTAAAAGTCACTATGTAACCCAGCCTCAAACTCACAGCAGTCTTCCTCTTCAGCCTGAGTCAGTAATTCTCAACTGCTGGGTCGACTCCCTTTTATAGGGGTCACATTATCAAATTTCCTGTGTATTGGTATTTATATTAAGATTCATAACAGCAGCAAAATTACAGTTATGAAGCAGCAATGAAATAATTTTACGTTTGGGAGTCATCACACATGAGGAACTGTATTTAAAGGTCAAAGCATTAGGATGGTCGAACAGTGGCTTGAAGTGCTGGGATTACAGGAGTGAGACACCACACCCAGCTCACACACCAGACTTGACAGCAAAAAAGAGAATTCAGAACTAGAATGGAGACTTGGGAACGGATATCATTCTTGATAGGTCTTTTGCTGCATCATTTGAATACCTATCTAGATGTTATCCCATCAGACTAACCAACCAAGGCAAGGGCTTGAGACTGGTGACAACAGAGGCCAATACATAGAAGGTGCTCTCAGAGTGATGGAGACCATAACGGTCAAGAGAAGGAGAGGAACAAATTCGTGATAAAGAGTGGCACGTCCCTGCTGAGCCAGTGGCTCACAGGGGCTACGTGGAGCCCCATGTGTTTATGTTTTGTTTTGTTTTGTTTTGTTTTTTTGCTTTTTGAAGGGTTAAATCTGAAGGCAGGAGTGCCTCACTCCCATTCACCCACAGAGAACTTTGGCTAACCATCTTTTTCCTACAGAAGAGAACACCGAAGGCCATGCAGTCTGCAACTGAAGGTCACATAAGCTTGTAAGTGCCAGAGCTAATAGTAGACTGTAGTCTTCTCTTAATTCTTCAGCGGGGGTTCCTGAACCCTGAATCAACTGACCAAGTACTGAGATGGCTATGCATGTGAAAATCTGAATCCTTCCCAGGGCAGTCGGGCCAGCACACTGATGGCATATCCAGCTGCCTTCTGCTCTCAGCAAGTCTCCACCCAGCAGCTATGATATGGGTGTGACAGGAGTCACAGCTGTCACACTGCAAGTGCGCATTCAAAATTAAAGTCAAATTTCATATCGGAATTTCCAAACTGAATATCCTAAGCTTTTTCAATGGCTTTAACAAAACACATGTAAAATAAAGTCAAGATTACTTGGAGATTCTCTTAAGAACAGGTTCACCTTTAATTAAAAATCACATAAACATGGATCTGATTAACTTTCAAACCCTGAGGTAGGCATGGTAGCCATGTCCTATAATCCAAGCCATTTAGAAAGTTGTATCGGGAAGAGCATTGAGCCAAATTCAAGGTTAGCTTGAGCAACAAAATTACCTTCATATAAATAAATAAATAAATAAATAAATAAATAAATGTGATAAATATTTATTATCTGTTTGTGCATGAATGAACTGACAGATGAAAAAAATAAAAACAAAATTATATGCCTGGTTCCTTTTCCTAAGGATATCCTGTCCACAACCCAGTAACTGTCCTATAAAGACAGGATCACTACAACACCTCTCAGTTAGTGCTCAGCAGGGATTTGCTTTCATGAGAAAACAAGAGGAGATGAAATCTCTTGCTGGAGATAGATAGACAGATAGACAGACAGACAGACAGACAGACAGACAGACAGACAGATAGATCCAGATTTCTGGAGAGTTTTGGACAGTGAGAGTAAACTCGGATCTCGGAGGGACTTTACCCCAGAAGATCAAATCCTTTAAAGTCACTTGAGCCTTTGTGAGCAGAAGATTTGCTGGACTTAAAAAAAAAAAAAAAAAAAGTCAAATAACTAAAGGAAGCTGGGAGGTCAGAAGACTCCAAGTAACATGACAGAAATGCAAGGTACAAACTAGGGGCTGGCAGAACATGAAGACAAGAGTGCCATGTATGCAAAGAAGCTTCTCCAGGCTGGTAGGAATCTACAGAGGTATAGAGCAGGCTCTCTCCCAGTGAGCCCCACTCCAGCTCAAATTAGTTCAGAGGGAATCAATTATCTCATGGGAAAATGGTGAGAACAGAAAACCTGTTACATAGTTTCAATGATTTGATTAAAACAGGTCATTCCGTAAAGGTGTTGCTTAAGTTCATCTGGTGGCCCGCAGCCTCTAAGAAGGAAAATACGAAATTAGATTTTTAAGATTTTTTTCATTTAAACATTTCAAGCCTTGCATGTCAGATCTGTATCAATCTTGTTTCCTCCAGTCTCTGTAAATCACCCCTTTTCTCTCTGTTTTATGTTCTCATCTTAGCAAACCCCGTGTTTTAGGACACAGTCACAATCCTTCCCAAGATGAAAAGAGTACAGAAAATGTGCAAAGCACACCACGCAGTTCCTGGGGCTTGTCCCATGGCCAGCGCCTCTACCTATAAGGCCCTTAGCACAGTTCCCCAGGGCTCCCCCATGCCCAGCCTCTACCTGTGAGGCTCACAGCACAGTTCCCCAGGGCCCGTTCTGTGCCCAGCCTCTACCGTTCTATTTCCGGAACCTACCTGAAAATGCTGCAAGCTGCAGGCAGCAGCCCTTGAAGGTCCCCAGATTAGTCAAGGGCTTCCTTCCTCTGGCTTTGGTCCTGTCCTGTGCTCCCCTAGCACATTCTCCAGCTCCTCGACCTGCCTATCTCCCTCTCAAGGCAGCTCTTGCGAGGGGCCTGGGGATGCTCCAGATGGCCACCTCCTTTATTTCTGGCACACCACACACTTGTTGAACTAACCAGAAGCTGAATGTTGTACAAAACAGAAGCCTGTGAGGGGGTGCAGACTGTTTCAGGCAAATTTTTATGCCACAGAAGTTGAAAAAAAAAAAAAAAAAAACAGAGCTTGGAAGAGACCTTAAAGCCCACTTTTCTGAAGCCAAGCAGTCTTGGCACCGTGCCCCATTTAACATAAAAGAACATTTCACGAAACATAGGAAAGAATACTAGGAAAAGCAATACCCTCCCCTAAGGATAAAGACTCCAGACCACACAATGTGCAAGTAGAATTAATATTTCACAAGACTAATTTCATTTGGCTTTTATTAGTGGCTTCAAATATGTCCACCTATTACCTACTGGTGTCGAGTTTCCTGGGCTCAATTACTTAGCATGCAGATGAGGCGAGAGTCTCCCTTCCCTCTGTTTCACTAGCCTTTCAGTGCTCATTAGTACCTCCAACAGAAGGCAGAGGAAACGAAACTCCAATTTATCAATGTCAACTGTTGAACCAGCAAATCGCATCAGTCCCGCCCCCACATGGAAGTGTTTGGACAATTCTGAATCAACAAGATGTTGGCAGCTGTGTTCCTATGGTTCAGTAATTGCATTGTTTCCTACTGTGCTCTATGGGTTGTGAAATGAATTTATTAAATAACCCACACAAAGAAGAGTGTGCCGGGGGGCTAGGGGAAACAGCTCTAGGCTGGTGTGGGGAATCTTGTCCTTATCATCTGCCACTATGACCACTCGTCTTGGCTCCAGTTGCTTTAATTATCAGGCTCTCAAACTATTTGAGAAGATGGTAATTCTGCCCTGGGCAGCAGGGAAATCTTTATCACCTAAAACAGCGTATGCATTCTTGCCCACACAGAGATTTAACACATATATTCTCTGCAGACTGGAAAATGGCATGCTTACTTTCAAGCTCAAATTATGCCCTTTAAGTACAACAAAATATAACCTACAATGGTCCAAGTGCCAGCTAGGACACATTAGCAGCCTAAGTCTGACTGACCACTTACTAATGGAAGGCAAAGGTTAGAGAGGAAAACTGGGCACACGGAACACATGAACATACAGTGGAGGGATCCAAGCTCATGGGAACCAGGAACTGATTCTATTTATTGTCTTGGGTATGCTTGAAAGTTGACACTTTGCTAGCTGTCTTTGCATTAGAAACTAGCTGTTGTTTTGCAAATCTGATATACAACTGTGTAACAGGAGGAATTTTCTCAAGTGAGGATAAATTTTCTCAAGTAGAAGAAGATTTACTTAGAACATTACCACCACTATAGAGCGCAGGACTTGATTCTCATAAGAGTTAACCACAAATATACTGAGATTTGATACACACCATAAGCATTTGCTAATATCTACAGGCAGTGCAGTGGCTCTGGCCAGTGCCGTGACTGCGACAGATGATGTCTCTGGCCTCAGGACCTCCATGATGCTAAAAACTGACCAAGCTGAACATAGAATATGTGACACAGAGAGCCCAACGTGGTCACACAAGCAGTCTATCCTCACAGGGCTGGGTAAGCTTCCCAAGTTGTCCTCGGAACCCCAGTGAGACAGGACAGCAGGAATCATGATCACTTGTAGACAAAAAAGTAGTACGGCTCCTCAAAGACATAATGATGGGAGTGCAGAACCAGGAACAGACACAAGTCTACTTCACGCTCAATCTCAGTGGCTCTGTATTACAAGAAGCCAGTGTGAGGCTTTTTCCTGACTGGCAGCCACCTACAAAGCATTCCTGCAAACGGGAATGATTTTGCTTTGCTTTCCCCAACACCTGCATAAAGGCCAAATAGCATGTGTACATGCAAATCCATGATCGGAAGCTGTGTTTGGGTACTGTGAGCTGGATAACAAATCCACTTCGTTTGTTTTCTAATGAGGACACCCACAGCCCAGTGGCAGTGTAACAATTTTCTGGGTAGCACAGTGGAGGAAAGTAATGAACACTTGACTCACCTCTAGACAGACTGGCACCGACAGGCCAAGGCTCCAGTCACTTCAGGACTGGCCTAAAGCCTGGGGTCCTGATCACAAGATGCTATGTAAAGTTATTTCTTCAGGAGGAAGAAATTTTTTCAGGAGAGGGAGGGAGGGAGGGAGGGAGGGAGGAGGGAGGGAGGGAGGGAGGGAGGGAGGGAGGAACTTTCTATTATCCCTCAAGTTTTTCTTATTGTCCTTTGTGGTCAATGCCCTTCTCAGGCCCTAGACAATCTCTGATCTCATTTGCGGAGATAATTTTGGCCGCAAATCACCCAAATGGCACAGCATGTAACCTTGTGTGTCTGCCTTCCTCTGTTTAGCATCATGAAGTTAAGTTTCATCCACTTTGTTGATTCATCAACACTTCTTTTTCTGGTGAGCAGTGACCCACTGTGTGCACTTTAACACAGTCTATCCATTTACCATTGTGAATTTCCTTCTGTCTTGACCAAAACTGTTGTAAATGTTTGTGTGCAGGCCCTTCTGTAGCTCTAAATCCCATTTTTCTGTAAACACTTAGGAGTGTAACTGGTGTGGTATTTCGGTGTGTGATGCACTCATTTATTTATTTTTAATGAAGTGTCATATTATTTTTCAAAGTGGTTATAGAATTTTTACATTCCTACCAGACATAAACAAACTGGCTAGTATTCAGTACAGTGGCTCAGCAAATGACTGTTATGTCACTGCCAATGACTGTCCCTTCTATGGAATCTTCTACCACAGAGACCCTATGTAGTGCAGTCATCTACATAGCACCAAACATGCATGCAAGGCAGACACTGGACTGTGTGCTGAGTCTTTTCCAGCTTTATTGTGTTCCAAACACTAGATGGGAAAACAGAACTCACTGTGCGCTGCATGAAGAGCCCACCATGTTTTCTGTTTGATTTAGAAGCCCAAAGTCCACTCTCCCCATGTGTGCTGTTGACTTCACTGTGTTTGTGCTTACAGATAAGCAGAGTGGTATAGAAATACAAAACAGACAAGACTGCATTATTGTGGCATTCAATATGTTCCTTTTAAGAGATGTGTGAAGCACACAGGAGAGAAGTTTTACCAGAGGCAAGAAGAAAAGCAGGCGTCAGGGCCAGCATTCTGATTTCTGTCTAAGCGGTTTAAAGTATGCGGCTCTCATGGAACCATTTCAAAGGTATGTAGGGGGTGTGTGTGTGTGTGTGTGTGTGTGTGTGTGTGTGTGTGTGTGTGTGTGTGTGTGTGTACGTACCTAAGAGGAACAGGGTAGCAATATGAGAATGGAGGACTGCGAATCCAGCAGCAGATATCTGTAGTCTGAATCAGCACATCTCACTTTAAGTCTGCTCTTGGTTCAATTCCACCCCTTCCCAACTCTCCCCCCAAAAAGCTAATCACCTTTCCATTTGGAGCACTCATCTGTGGCCGCCTGAAACTTTACCTTCTTTGTGAAAAACCTCACAGCTCAGCAAGCTGCCTACTTGATAATGTGAGGAGTCTGCTCTGTTACATACCTCCTTCTCAACTAACTGACTTCATGGAGAAGGTGCTCTGTTTCCCTAAGTCTGTCTCTTCCTCTGTCTGCTAATTACACAGAGGAGGCAGGGGCACTGGAGACCGAGCTATTGGAGGCCTGCTGGCACTATTTGCTTTGCCACTGAGAAGATTCCAGACAGAATGAGAAGCAACTGAGAACGCCAAAAATCTCAGTCACATTCATGACTGACTGAAGCAAGACACCTGGAAACAGAAGCTGTGCTTTAACAACAGACACTGGGGTCATCTGTAGACTCATTAAAATTTCAGAAACTCTAGAATAGGGCATAAGTCACTGACGATTTTCATTCTAAGAAATGGTGTAAGGGGATGAAATGGCCAATATGTTGAAGACGGATCTATGCTGGAAAGCTACTGCAGCCTGATGGAGGCAGAGCCAATGCCAGTGGCCTTCACCTCCAGATGCCCATGCCATGTGTGATACCTCACAGTGAGCCAGAACTAGTCTGTGTGGCAAATGAAGGTATAAAAGAGCTGGTGGGAGATTACTGAAGCTAAAAACATAAGAGCATTGTGTCTTTTTTTTCTTGCTTTGGTCCTTGGAATCGCTGGAGAAAGCCAGTCACTCTGCTGTGAAGATGTTTACACTGACAGCGTGGGTCCTTCAGGGATTGAGTGACAGCAGCCTCAGCTAACTCTAAACTACAGCCTTCCAGGTAATGTCAAATCAGAACCACCCAGCTTAGCTTCTTCCTAACCCTTGGTCCCAAGCACTTCTGTGAGATAATGTTCACTTATTAACCCATTGTTTTTGGGAAGTGACTGTCAGCAACTGGTGGAAAGGAGGGAACTAATCTGGAGTCCCCCAGCTCATAGTGGCGTCCCCTGGTTATGTGGCCTCCTCAGTATCTCAGATGACTGTTGTAAGGAGCCTTGTAACCAGGCAGGCAAAGGCCTGGCTGGAGGGAGATTAAGACAAAGGTTACAACCGGGCAGGCAAAGGCCTGGCTGAAGAAAGATTAAAAAGAAAGGGAGTATAGGCCCACTACCCAGGCATTGTAGATAAGAGTGAGAATGTGTGGAATGTGGCAAAGTGTGATTAGCAAGATTTAGCAAACTATTTAAGGACCAGCTCAGAACTGGGAACTTTAGAGTGTACCATGACTCTATGTCCTGGAGTTCTCCTCCGAGAAGTTGATGGAGTTCTCAGTCCATCAAGCTGAGTGCTGAACCCAGCACTGAAACCAATATGACACCGGGCCTTTAGGAGACTCCATGGCCTGAATCCAGAGGAACAGAAGTCAAGAGCCTGAACTTGCCGGCTCCTGCAGGAGAGATATCCCCTGCTGTGAGCCTATTGTCTGTGGTCCTTAGGATTGTTTGCTTATGCTTGTGTGTTACTTTGACATAAGTGTGAAGTGAAACTTATATACTCAAAACCAACTTGCTGAGTTTGTCATTCCTCCCAGGTCGAAACGTGGTAAGGGCTCCAGACAACTGTAAATGGTGCAAGCTCAGCTAATCAAACCTTTGTCTCCTAAGTGCACCTTTTCTCCAAATGGAAAAAAAAAAAAAAACAGATCAAATGAAACACATCATCAATCCTATGATCACACTAATGTGGGAGATGTAAAGTTGAGGGAAGACACACACTGAAATCAATAGAGTACGGTTATTATACTCCTCCTCCTTAGACTGCGATGCTGTGAAGATCAACAGTCACCATAAATGCACCTGGGAGGCAACACAGGCAGCATCCTGAAGTAGTGTAACTTGAGGAAAGGAAATGGCATTTCAGCTATCCAGGCCAGCTAATTAAACTGGCTCGGTTGGGCTCCCTCCTTTCGCTTGTAATGCTATTGCCTCAGGCTCCTATCACCATTTGTACTTGAAAAGGCTGCTATAGAGCACAGCTGAGACGAAAAACAACGGCCAGGAAAAAGCATCTACAGTTTTTGTATTCCTTCAACTTGTTTTGGCACAAGAAACCACTTGGTGCAATTGTTAAGTGCCCACAGAGACTCCGAGGCATTAATTCTGGGGACCGTGCAGGGATCAGTATTAACCAGAGCCCCACACGTCTTGTGAACATACAAATTTTAAAACATTGATCTGCGCAACATAACGACCACACTTACTGACATTTGTTCTTTTCATCAGATTGTCATGAAAATCTATATCCTTCGTTAGGCTTACTTCTCCAGACACCTTCATGATCTCACTGACATCGACACAGAAAATGAATCTTTCTAAGGACATTTTGTCATCAACTAAAAAACTCAATGGTGTTATGGCAGAGTTATATCATTGCACGAGATCATAAATACCACACGGTGAGGGTATTAGAGAGTGTGTCTCTCAACAAATTGAACTGTCGCCTTTTTGTTAGTCACTGGGATGAACAGCCATTTACTGACATCTCCACAGGAAAAGGCAAACAAGGACACGCAGAAAATATCTTTAAGCCAGGTTTGGTGGCACACACCTGCCATTTTGGCACTCAGAAGAAGGTTGAGGCAGAAGGATCACTTCAAGTTCAAGAGCAGCTTGGGCAACACAGTTAGACTCTGCTCTAAATAAATAAAATAAGCAAGCAAGCAAACAATAAATAACTTTAGCATGGCTCTTTAAGTAGCCTCTTACAGCATCTTTCTCAATAAACAACACTAGAATTCCTCTTGATCTTTAAAAACCTTGAAGCGACCAGCCCCCTGCTTTAGCAGCCATGACCGGTTGCAGGAATGACTCAACTTGTGCTTGCCTGACCTTGCTGGGCCTGTCCTAGTCACTAGGAGGTCAGATACCCTCCTTGTGGCAAGGAACCAATCAGAAGTTAGCTGGTGGGTCTGTGCTTTAAGGCTCTGGGTGTGCTTTATGGTACAAGTGCACAACAGTGACATAACAACCAGTTGACCAATCAACACAGGACAGGTCCTCCAAACCCAGAAGCGCACCAATCCTGAGACTGTTGCGTACCCCTAGACACTCCCCTTGCTCTACCCAATATATTCCCTGTCTTGTTGCTTCTCTGGGTCCTTTTCAAGCCATGATGAATGGATGAAGGGTCGGACCTAATGCGGATAGCTTTTGAATCTTTGCTTTTGCATCGGAATGGGTCGCTTGGTGATTTGGGGGGTTCAGAATTTGGGCACAACAACCTCATTCATGAACCTTGGTTTTCTTCAGATTTCCAAAGGAAATTCATCCACCATCTGAACTTCTTCATAAATGGCAGTTACAGCCCAGGTAGATGCCCTGCTGTAGGAAGGACATTCCTGACAGGTGGTCCACCAAACAAGAGCATGGGAGCCCTTATTCCACTTCCTCAGGTATGAAGCATATAGAGACATGGGGCAAGGACTTTACATCTATCCTGGGAAGTGTCAAATCTGCAGAGTGTGTGTGTGTGTGTGTGTGTGTGTGTGTGTGTGTGTGTGTGTGTGTGTACCTTTAGAGTGCTGAGCTGTGTTATCACTGTCCCAGTGAGTAATTTGTAATTTAAGACACTATACAACCTTTTAGCAGGATGCCTGGGCTAACTGTACTTCTTCATATTCTGGTAAAAAGCTTTTTCTTCTGTAAAGCCCTCCAGACCTGTCTCCTCCCATCCTCCTCTGCCTGTCTACAGCGCTCACTACCCAAAACCAGTTGTTCACTGTGTTTGTTTAATCTCTACCACTGGACCTGACTACTGGAGGTCAATGACCCTGTTCATTCATCTCAAGGTTGTAATAGTGCCCAGTCATCAGTGAGTGTGTAAGCAACTTACATGAATAAGGGATCCAAGAACAGTCAGATTCTCTGGCTCAGATTCAGTCATAACATAAACAAGGACCCCAGGTCTAGGAAAGTGAAATGATTTGTCCCAGTCACAACAAAAAACAAGAATTTTTGTTTTTAAAGAGGCAGACAAAATCATCTCCTATCCACTCATTATGCCACTTCTTTGTGCAAGCTGTTCCCTGTGTTAAAGAGTACCTGTCCCCTGGCACACTCTCTCCAGTCTCCCCAATGAACTTAACTCATTCTTTTCCTTCATTCTTGCCAGGAACTAGGTCCTCCACAGATCCTTCAAGCCTGAAGCAGGCTCCATCATGCTGGAGAATCACATTCCTTCCTTTGGAGAATTTACTCAAAGCAGTATGCACTCAAACTGAAATTATTGTATCAAAGCATTTCCCCCACTTACTAAAATGCAAATGCCCTTTGTTAATGTTCATTCCTCCTGCCTAGCATGGGAAGCCTATCTCAATTTTTGTTAAAAAAAAAACCATCTGTTAAAATAGAGAATGGGTCTCCAGTACAAATATTCCATCTCATGATTAACACAGATACAATAAGCCCAGCTAAGTGTTCTTGTATGTTACAAGACATCTCTTGTTTATGCATTCACATAGCTTATTTATAAATAACATGTAGCCAGTGCTGAGAGTCAGACCAAGGCTTCTGGCTAGGAAAAGTCTGGAATGTCATTCTTTTTAGTGGCTTCATGAGAAGTATTAGGCCTGTGTCAGGAGAACGGGACCGACCAACTGGGAAGCCAGTGTGATGTTACAGGGCCTCTTCCCAGAAGTTAGTGGAAGTCCTCGCTGGGTCATGTGGACAGCCACTTCCCAGTGCAGGTACATGTTTTTAGAGCATTATCCATATCTGACTGTGTGGTTTTCAAGATGTTTTTTAAAGCCACACATCTGCAAATTTTACTCAACTTAGAGAAAAGCCACTCATACCTGCTGCACAGATTCCAAAAAGAAATGGCGACAAGATGACGTGACATTGTAAAACATGGTAACTGTCCGTTATCTCTAAAACTAGTTAGACACAGGAACCATCTCCCATCTTAATTCTAAATTAAATACATAAATAGATTACTTCAACTACCATCTCTTGCTGAACCCTATTCTGTTACAGACTTGACCGGCCTTGATCCTTAACTCATGGTGAGAAATCCAATTTCCTTTAGAAGATCAAAAAGAAGAAAGCATTAAAAAAAAAAAAAAAAAAAAAAAAAAAAAAAAGTCCCCTTTTGGACAGAAAGCTTTTGATTTCACAGTGGTGGGTTTTTTTGTTTTTTTTTTTTCACATTCCTGGTGAGGTATTCATCACAGGCTCCCTCCTTGGAGCTTAAAAAGAATAGGACACCACTCATTGGAGCATCTCTAGGATGTTGGAGAATCTCTGGGATGTTGGACTAAGGCCACAGTAAAGTCAAAGATTCTGGTTTTCTGTCCTCATTTGTCTTAGAGTGGGTGGAACTGGGTTGTAAACCAAAAGACCTCATTATAAACCGAATTAAATCCGTCCCTGGCTGGCCCTCAGCTTCTCTAACAGTAAATAAGGGTGTCATTCAAAGGGCCCTTTAACACTTTTGGCATTCTGTGTTTCTAACTTTAACACCATGTAACCCACAGAGAGAAGCTCAGAACTCATTTCCAAAATAGCAAAGTGTCTTTAGAGGTCACACTTTTACCACTGCCATGGGGACTTAAATCCTGCTTCAAGAAACTTCTAACACCTAAGGAGAATCATGGGGTAGTCTGTGTCACCATAAAACTCATACTGAAACGCTAATGCACAGTACCCCAGAATGTGGCTGTATTGGAAGATAAGGACTTCCGACAGCATGACTGAAGTCAATGTGAACCCGTTTGGGTGTGCCCTAGTCCAATCTGACCTGTGTCCCTATAACAGGAAAATTATACACAAGGAAACCTCAGGGGCACACAAAGGAAAGACCCTGTGAAGACTCAGTGTAAGGGAGGCTGTTTGTAAGTCAGGGACAGGACTCAGGAGAAGCCAGCATTGCATGCCTTGACTTGACACTTCCAGCCCCTAGAAATACAAGGAAAGAAATCTGTGTCACTTATATCACCTTGCCTGTGTTTTATTATGACAGCCTCAACAAATAAACGCATACTGAAAAAGGATTGCCTATTTAGATGAGAATATGTCTCACTCGTCTTGCCCAGGTCTCTCCTTTCTCCAAGCTAAAGCTGCCACGTAATGTCCGCAAACTGTCTTATTTAGGGTTACTATCGCTGTGATGAAACACCATGACTAAAGCAACTTGGAAGAGAAAAGGCTTATTTGGCTGATGCTTCCACATTACAGTTCATCACTAAGGAGGTGAGAACAAGAACTCAAACAGGGCAGGAAGCTGGAGGCAGGAAATGATGCAGAGACCATGGAGGGTGCTGCTTATTGGCTTGCTCCCCATGGCTTGCTCAACCTGCTTTCTTATAGAACCCAGGATCACCAGCCCATCATTGGCTGAAGCCTCCTAGCAATCGCTAATTAGGAAAATGCCCTACTAGCTTGCCTATGGCTTGCCCCACCTTGTGGAGGCATCTTCCCACATGATGTCCCTTCTCTCTGATGATCTAGCTTGTGTCAAGTTGACATAAAACTTGCCAACACAGAAGGTGTCAGTGTTACTTAGCACCCAAGAATGATAGCATTGAGCTCACCAGGTATATAAAAGCCCTTAGCCACCCTGACCTTTTTCCCTTTAAGCATACGCAGATCATACAACATGCATATCCTAATATTATACATCAAAGATCACACTCAGTATAGTTACGGTGCTTGCAGAACCCATATTAAGTTAGAATGATGGCATTTCATTGGCAAAGTGAAGGCACATTTAAAATGTGCCCTGTTGGTACCAAAAATTCTGCAAGCATTTGTTAACTAAAGACGTCACAAGACTCCCTGCTCCTTCACTCTAGCTGGTCAACAAGGTTCCTCATGAGAATGTTCTCCATAGCTACTTATTCCCTGTAGGGTCCTTTTCTTTCCCAAAAGGACATCTGAAGACTGAATACCTGGAAGAACTCTCATAATAAACATGCCTGTTTTAAAGAGTAACACAAGGCAATAGTCCAAATGTTGGCATTGCAGTTTGTCTCCATTCTTGACTCCTGATCACATTCCATGCTGAGCCCTTAAATGACGTTTTGGAGGTTGGGCTCAAAGGCAAGAACAAAACAGTCCCTTGACCTGAAGTATCCCAGCCACAAAAGGCATAAAGCTCCCAAAAGAGAACAAAAAAGACAATACCCCAAAGCAAACCTTGATGTTTAGACCTCAATTGTGGAAAAGGAGAGAATCCTATCTGGGTGAGTCCCAGATCACTATTCCAAGAATAAGTTCCCATTGCCTGTTTCTGCAGCTTGGGTGACTTAGCTCTGTGTGTTTCAAATGAGCCCTTAGTGATTATCTAATTTGAGAAGCCTGCTGCACACTTTTCAGAGTTAAAAGAAAACATCTGAGCGGTAGCAGGTACCTACAAATTCTAGTCCCTATCATTGACTTGGACCACTAGAGCAATCAGAAACCGGCAGCAATCCAAGGTACTATTCAGCCATTCTTGTGGCAGCTAACTACCATTGCATAGCACAAAGCCCCCAACTTAGGGACCTATTAAACATAAACATTTCATATCTTTCAATTTCTCTAAATTGAAATTTTAGGAAATCAGGCATTACTGGGGGGAGTGGTGTTTCTTGTGACAGGGTCTCTCTATATAGCCCTGACTGTCCCAGAACTCACTCTATGGACCAGGCTGGCCTGGAACTCAGAGATCTGCCTGCCTCTGCCCCCCGAGTGCTGAGATTAAAGACGAGCACCACCACCGCCTGGCTAGAGGCATTTCTTACTCACACTTTCTTAGGAGGCTATAGAAGAGTCTGGGACATCTGTCATCTTCGCCTGGTTGGGGAGGAAACATCCATTTACAAGTCTTTGAGCAAAGAGCTAAGTCCCCTGTTGCTGCTGGCTGAAGTCTTAGTTCTTCACTGCATGGGCTTCTGTGTGACATGTCCAGGAACCTCAGGATGGCAGCTGTCTTCCCACAGAGTAAGCCATCCAAGAACACCAAGGCGAAAGCCAGGGTCTGTTACGATGGACTTTCCTGAGCTGCACACTGTCACTCTCAATTTTTCTGCTCATTACAAACAAGCCACCAAGTCTCATCTAAATTGAAGAACAGGTTGTCTTTTGAAAGCAGAGTCAGAATTTGCAAATATATGTATTTAAGCCACTGTAATGTTCAGTGTTTCTGTTATATACAAAGAAGATAGCAATCACACACATACATGTCCCCTGCCAACACAAACCACACAGACACACCCCACACATCTCCACACACACATACATCTACCCACTCGCTGCCCCAGCCCCACACACTCTTATGGAATCTAAGCAGCCATGGAAGCAGAAAAAGAGCCAGAACATGTGATTATCATGCCCCTTTCATGAAATCAAGCTGAGAATACCAGTTTGTTCGAGGCAGAAGCATACCCTAGTTTCTTTTACAGCACTGGGCTCCTACACCCCTACTTTGCAGTTGAAGGGTGGCACAGTGGTCAGGGAGTGGGGCAGAGGGGACAAGGATTCTGAGTAACAATGCAGGAAAGACCCACAGCAGCGCTGGACAAAGCTGATTGCCCCGCACAGTTCTGATAATTCGCATGCCTATTGTTGGAGCACACCTCTCAGACGGTGAGGAGGCCAGGGAAACAGGTACCCCCTCCATTCCTTTAGCATGTGCACACTCCTGCATCTGTGTGCCTTCTGTCTGCATGCAAAATGGCGCTTTACCACATGATAAGGAAGCCCCACCCACATGATAAGGAAGCCCCACCCACAGGACGCGCATCCATCTAGCTCCTTCTTCCTAACCCTATTTCCTTTCTGGTAGATATGTACCTTTGGTATTTATTCCTGGCAAAGAGAATCTCTTGGGGCTTTAAAATGGACCTGAACAACTGTTCGGAGCAGCCTAACCACAACTCTTCCTGAGGTGTCCTTTTCTCCGTGAATTTTTATTCAAAGTGACAGTGGGACTGAGAAGGTGCTAGAAACAAATATAGAAGTTTCTACAAATATTTTGTATATGCAGGTATATTTATACAAAGATAGTCATGTATTAGTTGTTATGGTGGAAGCTTCATCCCAGCCCCCAGCATCCATATACCCCTATCTCTCTCTAAACTCTGCTGCATCTCAGGAAGCCCTCCAAAAATGACCCTTCCCCCAGAGATGCTCAAGACCACTCCCACAGGGTATTTGAACTGTCCCTCCAAGAAAGCAGGTGTATAGTATTCCAGTTTCTCCTGTGCCCTCTCTTGGAGGCTGGAAGGCCATCCGGGAGTGCTGTTCCATTAAATAAGGGCTTTTTAAATTTGGGTTGATTTGGTCTGATTTGGATTGCTGCATCGGTGAAGAGGCTTATTGGGATGCAGAAACTTTTCATTATCCATATAGATACAGACACAATGTGAAACATTCTAATGTTACAGGATTCTAGCATCAGGAGGGAACACCCCAGATCAATGGAGGAAACAATGTGCCTCAGAGTAGAACTGCTAAAGAAAGTAGCACTGTACATAGGGAGCCTCCATCACTTCCCAGGAGCAGGAAAGCCTTTGAAAAGAACATTCTCAAATCTTTAACACATCCCCTTCCCAGCTTCCCCTTTCCACCGTTCTCCACGTGCGTGCATGTGTGTGTGTGTGTGTGTGTGTGTGTGTGTGTGTGTGTGTGTGTGTGTGTGTGTGCATTAACATGAGCATATGTATGCACATACACAGTACTTTAAAGAAGAAACAAACCAATAGTCCATAAACTTCTAATCATGCAGGGAAACTGACAAAAAATAAATAAAAAAAAACTCTTATCCTTGATAAATATCCTTTTAACGCTATCTTGAGCCCTAATAAGTTTTTTTTAGAACTCCAAGGAACACTGCAAGAATAAGTATGAAAGTCCCCCACAGACACGAAAGTGATGATGAGAAGGAAAGCAAAGTCGAGGCCTGCAGTTCTAGAGAGCCACCTGCAGTGTTCCCCTTTTTAAAGAGGAAAAAAGGAGAAAGACTGGATTTAGAAACACAGACTCATTCGACACTTTCAAAGCCAAACACAGGGGCCAGAAGAACTTTGTTCAAAAAGGAAAAAGGAAACCAAAGCTCCTTTATTAAATTCAACCAGCAGAACTTTTATGCTTGTGTCAAACAAGAGCCTTTTCCCCCTCTGTGGCTAAGGCTCAGTCTCTGGAACCACTTATTGGGGAGATTTAGTTATAGCCAACACCACCATGCTGGAAGCCTACAGCTGTTCTTACCTGACAGGCAAGCATTTTAGCAGAAAGTTTCTCATAAGAGGAGGGGCCAGGTGAATCCCCCCCCCCAGAAGGAGGAAAAGGTGGCTGAAATTTGTGCACAGGTGGACCTCATCCTGTACATCCATGTCCATCCAGTACAACCCTCACATCAACCAGAGGCCTTGGAGAGGCAACCGCTGAACAGATAAAGGTCTAGAACTGAACGGACAAAGGTGGTTAGAACATCTTACACCATCTCCCGTCTTGAAATTATGAAATGTGAATACTGCATACCTGGATCTAGTAATGACTGGCTACCGAAATGTTGATCCTCTTAATTATCAACAAAACTGACAGATGAGAAACACACTGTAGCAGGTAGTTAAATAAAATAAAAATCAGCACATCACTTATATCCAGAAAGAACCAGGAATGGTTTTCTGCTGGGCCACAGAGTGGCTGTACAGTCAGATACACAGCTCCTCTAGACCTGAGTTGCTCCATTTGCTTAAACATTGACAGATTGGTGTGGAGAAACAAATAAGCAATAAACGGGGAGCCTTGACAGGTGAGAGTCACTGCTGAGCACCAGGACAGACCTGGCTAGGTGGAAAACAGAACACACACAGTGCAAAAGCAAGGCAGGTGCTGCAGCCAGCCTCCAGCATGGCCCCAGGGACTTCTCTTTCTAATACTCTTAGACCTCTACAGTCACAGCCACTCTCATGGATATCGAGGCTGGTCACCATTGTTAGGAGGAATGGTTTACCTTCCCAGATTATGTCACAAAGGGCACTCACTGCAGCTTCTGTCTTGGTCTTCTGTTGGTCCATTTCTTTCACTATCCACTTTGGATAAGCCAGCTGCTATGCAACACCATCACGATGACCAATGAGGTGGCCTGGAGCCTCCTGAGATAGTTTAGGACAAGCTCCTTGACCAGATCCTCCCCAGTCAAATCATCAGAAGATGATAGCCTAGGGGACAACTTGGCTACAGCCCCTTGAGTAATGTGAGCTGTATACCCCCAGCCAAGCCACTCCCACATCACTGGCTCCGCCCAAACCACAGGCGACATGGGTTTTTGTTTTTGTTTTAAAGTGGTAGAATAATCTATGGACAGTGATAAGTCACAAGGCTGTGTGAAAAGTTGTAATGCTTAGTGAAGCAAGAAATCCCAGAGGCCTGTGAGAGCTGCTGAAGGAAGGAAGCATTTGTGAAGAGTGATGATACGCTAAACAGATCTGAGCAACAAACTGGAGGTGACGCTGCCATTTTCATAGTCTTAGCGTACAATGTCCCCCACAGGCTCCTGTGTTTAAACACTTGTTTCCAAGCTGACAATGCGGTTCTGGGAGGTTGTGAAACATTCTGAACATGACACGGAGCTGGGGAAGACCACCAGGGCCAGGTCTCTCACAGGAATAGCATGGCCCTGTTTCTGTTCCATTCTCTCTGCTCCCTGACCAATCAAGATGAGCTGTGCCTCACACCCCTGCTGCCACAGACTGACCTGCTTGTTCTCTACCACCAGAATCCCCTCCCTGCTATGATGACCTGCCAACTCTTAAACCAACGGGGAGAGGGTGTCGGGTGGGGCTGGAGAGATGGCTCAGAGGTTAAGAGCACCCACTGCTCTTCCAGAGGATACAAGTTCAATTCCCAGCACCCACAACTGTCTGTAACGCCAAGATCTGACACCCTCACATAAACATACAAAATACCAAGGCAAATAAAATAAAAATAAAGCAACTAAGAAAGAAAGAACCAGAATAAATCCTTTCTCCTAAAATTGTCTCTACATGGTGAGAAAAAGGCCAGAGATCACACAATGAAGGAAACAGAAAGGCCCCTGAGTAAGGAGAGGACTGGGCTGTGATCTCAGGTTACTGAGTCTGCCCCCTGGGGAACACACAGGCGCTGTCCACACAGGTGCTTCTGTTTGAAGCAAATTCAAACAGAGACGTTATGTAAGTAGGAGAGAGGCAGCTGAAGTGGACCTTAGCCAAGCAGAAGCAGAGAACATAACTGAGAGGTATGCCATGGCCCTGGGCCTCCACCCTGAGCATTACCCTCCCTACCCCCCAGCTGCCTTCAGAACCAGAGGCCTGGGAGCCCACTAGCCCATTTAATCTGTGCATATTTAGTTGCATGCCTAAAGATAGTGTCACCATGGGACACATTTTTTCAGTCAAATCACCGCTATCATGTATATAACATGCTGTTCTGGTACCCAGAGCAGTGTGCTACAATATTAATGTCATAAATATGTTAGACTTTATAGACAGAAAATCATAGCAAATATGTAAACTTTGTTTCTTCTTAAATGGCCTGACCACAAGAACCGCACTGTTATCTTTAATAAAAATGAAATCAAATAATAGCAATAATAATAATTATTATTATTATTATTATTATTATTATTAAAGAGGAAACACCACAGAACAAAGAGAAATTCAGAACACTATCCTGAACAACATTGCCAGGGTAGAGGAGGGAAGAACTCAGGAATGGGATTAGCAGTATTAATTTCATTCGGTAGTCCTATACAACAGGGAAAAGCCACCAAAAAGCCATTTGGGTCCTGGAATCTTTGGGGTTCTTTGGCAAATACAAACTGTCCAGGTATTCAGAGGCTGTGAGATCTGCTGCTCGTGATTAGTTCAATTAAAGCCATTCTGTGAAACTCGGACAGGACAACTGACAGAAGGGCCCTTTCCTTTGGCACACTGTCTTTGCCTAACAGAAGCCCTCGGGTACTAGAAGGAGCACTATGCCGCCAGGGCAAAAGAGCACATATGGCCATTCCCTCCTATATAGGCCAGTGACCATCTGGTCTAACCTGCAGTACTCCTCTTACAGTTAGGGAAACTGAGGCTGGAAGCTGCTCACTCAAGTCACTAAGCTAGGAGATTCAATCAAGACTAGTATTCAGCTGAGTAAAAGAATAGCATGACTCAGTCCCTGGCAAGCAGGGGCTCAGTCAACACATCAGAAGCTTTTCAAGGCATCTATTTGTTAGAACTGTGCACACATGTACGCACGCGCGCGCGCGCATACACACACACACACACCACACACACACACACACACACACACACACACACACACACAGCTTCTTTCCTTCTTTTTCCTCCTGCTATAACCAGACAGAGGACTTGACACAGATATGCCATTATCATCTGTTTTAGACCACAGAACAACTAAGAATCCTTCTAGATTCCCAAGCAATGCAAGAAGGAACATTTGCTGATAAAATCTGAATGTGATAAATTTGCAGAAATTTAAACATTTCTATTTGGGAAACAGTGGTTGCAAGAGAAACCCAGGATTCACCTCCCAGCTTTGCCAGTTACCAGCTATGGTGCCCAGACATCATTTCACCTTACCGAGCCTTGGTTTCAACAACTGTGAAACAGGAAGGACCATTTGTTTCCTTACCTATAAGACAAAAGAACCTCCAGTCCCAGGTACAGGCTTGGAAAAAGCCATGGCCACCCTCCATGCACCAGGAACTCCCTGAAACCCACATGCGTTTGTGTACTGAGTGACAGTCCCTACCCTCCCAGCTCTGGTACCCACTCCTCTCCTGCCACACCATTTTACCTGCTGATTATGAAATATGCTATTACTGTCCAGGTTTTGATTTCTGCTCAACTTTATTCTTTCTAGTTCTACCTTCTGGCCAGAAAGCTACCCTAAAACAACCAGCCCTACGCGACATGGCCAGGCCCTCTCATTTACTTTGCCCCTGACTCTATGATGGAGCCTTACATAGCACCCATCAACACTCAGATTTAGTCTTACTTTCAGTGTTTTTGGATATCTGAAGAGAATGTTCTTGGTTTCCATTGCCCTGCACGTTAGTAGGAGAGCTTGTGAGGTACTCTTCCTAGCTCAACACCCTGCTTTGGTTGGGTGGCTCTCTCTACCATGGCTGTTTCAGATACAGTGTGTCCTCCCAAAAGTCCTTCACCAGGCTACCAGTGCCTCCTCTGCTGCAGTCCCTACAGCCCCTTCCACAGGCTGATGAGTCTATCAGCAGTATCTCATGGTGCCAAAGTTCAAAGGGCACTGGGCATCATCTGCACTTTTGTCTATAAGCACAGTTGCCACAGAGCCAGTGACAGCCTCACTAGAGAACTGGGGGATGCACGAGACATTTCTGTGACGCAGTACCCAGATTCCAAGAGCAGGGAATGCTGTGGGAGATGAAATGCCCTGGTACACCCTGCCAGCCTGTGACTTCTCCATCTATGTGCATTCAAGCTCATTCCAAACTCTCCCTTCATATACAGCCATGTTTTATGCAAGAAAAAGAAACCGGAAACTTGAAGGCAATAGCCCCTGCTCAGGCTCCCATCTCTCAGCCAGGGTTGGCAGCCTTTTTGCCTCTGTTTCCTGCAAAGGAGGCCAAGAATAAAGCTCAGCCCACTCTCTGCCATTTGGAATGTGTACAACTGGTGATAACAGTTCTTAAACAAGGCTGCTCCTCTGCTCACTAAGATCACTAAGTTAGTTTGATTCAAATGTAAAAGAAACATGTCTTCATTGTCCCATGTCCTTGGGCAACCCAGAAGTTTCATACTAACTAAATGATGAAAAAAATCTAATAAAGAGTAAAGAGGGTGGGGAGTTAGTAGGTGACTAGCACATGTTCTTCCTGAGAATAATCTGCTGAATGAGCGTTTTTCCCCTGGGTAATTAAGAGCTGGGGTAAAGGAACTTAAGCCACTTCCATCAGTTACTAATGAGAACAATGGGTACCCCAAACCCGGACAACTTACTGAACATCCGGAGCCTCTCACACTAAGAGTTTCCTGCAGGAGACGGCTTGTGACCATGCATCATTATCACCAAATTAGACGGTCTCCTTGCCAACCAGGATTCCTGCCTAAGCCTCGCCATGAATCCCAGTCCCCAGACAGAGGGCTGCAGGTGATGAAAGCCCTAGCCAATGTCTATTAGATCTGCATCTGCTTCACCTGCTAATGACCCCATGACCTTCTAGCTTGACACCCTCTGCCTTCCCACAAAGCACTCCAAAGGGACTCCAAGGAAGGACAGCACACAGACAGAAATGCCAAGTATTACGCAGGCCCCTCTTCTATACCAGAGGCTAAGAGCGAGCCGAGTATGACAGCTCTCGTGCATTTTTCTCTCTAGAACAACGCTTCTCCCAAATCATCCTAACACTCTGATTAGATGATCAACCCTTTAACCTGTCTGCTTTACATGCTATCACATTTGCCATATAATTCTGTGATTTATGAATGTCATAAAACTCACATAGCATCTCTTACGAATTCACAGAAGCCTTCCTCCTGTGCATGCATCATATATACATAGCAATAGCAACAAAGATGTAATAATAACACAAAACTATTTATTGAGCACTCGTGAAGCTCAAGGCATTTCATATATATTATTTCAACAAATCTTCATAAAAATTCTATGACAGAGGAGAATAGTTTTAGTGTTTAGTTTGTTTTTTTATATCTAAGTGCCTGTCTGGTCCTTCCCTTTCTTCTTTGTCCAAGCTACAGATCACCATGCACAAAGCCCCATTATGGGGCTACCCACTGTAAACCCCATCACGGGGCCACCCACTGTAATTGCTATGGTGGGACTACCCACTGCAACCCCTAAGCCAAATTCACAGCATCAAGTCTCCTGGAAGTGGGGGTTTGGAACAACTGTATTTTCTACTAGAAACATACCAAAATCACCCTAAATAAAAGTGTGATGTGGTTTCATTTGGGACTAAGCCATGGTCAGAGCATGAATTGTTCAAAGCATGGAGTTCAGAGCCCAGAGCATGGGCTCACACATTAGTGCCCCAGCACACATAAAGCCAGGGGCCACCTTCCCTTCCTGCTCCTCACATCACAAACTCTGAGTCTGTGGGCTTTCCCACCATTATTCTGTTCTATCTGTTCCGAGCCAAAGGTAAACATACTGATTCCTAGGAACATTTCACTAACACCAGTGTGCATAGGCACACTGACCTCTGTGAACACTTCACTAACATTAGTGTACATGGGCACACTGATTCCTGGGAACACTCCATGAATATCAATTAATTTAAGATCTTTCATCAAATGGTTTTCAAGGATACCCTGACTGACCCCAGTTGGGAAAACTTTACCACCACCTTAGAGGAGAGGATCTACAAACACCCCAGCAGCAACTACTCTTCAACTTCCCGGTCTGAATCAGGGGAGTTGGGAAGGCCCTGTACCCTCTTTAGTCTTCATGTAATCACACAATCATTTGTCAAAGTGAGATCTGACCTCATCCTCAGAGATCAGCACCATTTCGCTGAGCATATGTTGAAAATCAATTCATGGGCAGGTAAAGACACAGGTTCTTCAGAGAATTACCCCCAAATCCAGAACACTAGATGTGTCAATATCAGAGATGTGCCATGTTCTGATATCGATGTCAGAACACGAGATGTGCCATGCTCCGATACTGATGCCAAACACGTATCACCATGCTCCTCCTTAAAGCCAACTGGACACAGAAAGTGTGTGGGCTTGATGTGGCTGGAGCTGGGTCCACATCTTGGCTCTGTCACTAGCACCAGACACGGTCTTGAAAATGCTATACCTCAAAAGATAATCTCCCCACCACTATAAGAAAAAAAAGGATTAAAATCAACTCTCTCTGTCATACACAACCACACACAAAATGAGCTTTATATAAGCTGCCATGTGGCAGAGATGTCCTCAATGCACACACAGTTACAGTAACCAAACACCATTCACCACAAAACCCACTGTCAATGATGTTCTTGCAGGATCAACAATCCCCAATTCAGTGCAGCTGCCCAGATTCTTGAGAACCATAGCAACCCCTGAACCTGGCCGACAACTTACTTTAAAATGCATATATAACACCCTAAAGCTGTTTGTGCAGTACTTTTCCCTGGAGAACTGGAGGTGAAAAAGACTTCTGGGAAACTTTCTGAAAAATGTAAACAGTTGCATCCATCTTAAATGAAGTTTAAAAACTCCAGACAATAAGGGCAGGGAAAATTAATATCCATAAGAAAATTCAAATATAAACCCAATTTAAGCTTAACTTGGAAATACTGCACACTCAAAAATAAAATATAATGGACCAGAACATGTTCGTGTCTACAGCTGCAGCATTAACTCTGGTGGCAGAGTGTTTACTTTCATTAGCCAAGAAGTGCTCTTCCATCTGGTCACATACCCAGCATTACACACATATTTTAAAGCCATTCAAATATTTCATTCGTGAAAACAGAGAGGTTATTCCATGTAGGCAAGTCTGGGAGCGGTTGAGTGTCAAATATGCCACAGAGCTCCTGATTAACCCGTGAAAGTGACAGTTTTTTCTTCCAGCCTGCCAGTTAAATGCCTACTCCTCTCCTTAATGCATTCATACAGTTCCACAAACCCATGTGCTGACATTTTGTGAAAACGCTATCTTACAAGCCCCTAGCAGGGAGGGGGAATGAGAACACAACACAACCGCTCACTTTCAATGCAAGACACAGAGAAATCAACCTGGCTCACCAGCGAACTCTCCCTGATGTCTACTTTACAAGATGTGAGAAGGTGCAACGCAGACTGCTCGGGGGGAAAAAAGACATCAATGTCTCACCCACCGCTGCACCCTGCATGCCATTACTCCAATCTGTCTGGCAAGATGGACCTACTGGTCTAACAGTACCCTAACTGCTATGAGGGAAACCAACCAGACCTGTTCCACAGGAGGAGTTTGCTTGTTACTACTGTAAACCTGGTCAAAAGACTGTGGTTGGGGTGGGGAAAACCAACTGTTGTTGTCACGTTAAATGGTCATGCTGTCAAACTGCCTATTAAATATTTATGTTTATGGCCACAAGTTTGGTTGCTCTCAATTTTGGTCAGAGAAGCTTCCTTTTACACTGGGGAGCAGCTGCCAGGCAGTGGTAGAGGCTGCCTTTAATCCCAGCACTGGGGAGGCAGAGGTGTTATGTTTTTTACTTAAAAAGAGAAAACAAAACAATACATTGGGAAGTTATAGCAGAGACTGATTGTTATGTTTTTGTTTAAATTAGATATAAAGAAAAAGAGGAGGCGCAAGATGAGACATATTAACCATTTTATTATAGGCCCAACAGAGTAGGGAGACTAAAGGAGAAGAGAAACAGGGTAAATGGCTGACCGCCATGGCCAGTCGCCATAGAGAGAGAAAGAAGAGATATGGTGATGGCACGTCCCTGTGTGTGCCCTGACTGTTGTCAGGGGGCGGGGTCTGTCTCTTAAAGAGGTAGAGCTGATCAGCATTAAAGCCTGAACCTTTCACCGATCAAAGAGCCAAATATAAGTAACTGTACACATTAGCTGTGGACAGGCCATCTGTATTAACCTCTCCCCAGTCAACGGTGGCTAACAACGGAGAAGAGTGGCCGGAGAGAACACATTGGTACATTGGGAGGAGAGCTATAAAATGCTGATTTTGGGACATGCCATGGCTATTGTATACATTGACTCATGAAGCTAGTGGTTACCTGCACGAGACGAAGCCTGTCACAACTCCAGTGTACATGGGGTTGGGGCCCCAAGGCTGCACCCTTGGCAGGGGCGCTATAATAATGGGATGATTGCTGAGGGAAGGAGAGCCTTTATCCTTTGGGGACATGGTTGTTGGTAGGTTGTCTATGTCTCAGTTTATGGTTACATACATACATACATACATACATACATACAGCAGCAGTAATCAGGTTCCAGGGTTATTAATAAGAAAAACCACAAAGAGGACATGAACTTGGGATGGTCATAGAGTAGGAAGCACTGGGGGGGATTGGAGGGAAGTAATGGCAGGGAGATTCCATCATACATTGTATAAATATATGAAATTCTCAAACGATAAAAAAATCATTTTAAAATTTCAACCATGTTATAGCTCCCTTACAGTTTTTTTTCCTTATATTCATAATGTTGAATGCATTATCTTTTTTTAAAAATCGCAATTTTTATATCCTTATTGCTTTTGTTTTTTCCTTCTCTGAGAATGACTAAGATCCAAGAGAACATCTCTATGTTGTTCTAAGGTGTTTAAAATAATTCCTGGCACAGGGCTGGAGATAGTTCAATCAGTGTGGAAAGTGTGCCTGTGCTGCATTGAACCCCAAGGCAAGGGGTTCAATCCCCAGAACCCACATAAAAGCCAGGCATGTAATTCCAGCCTTGCAGATGAGGACCTGCTGACCAGCCACTTTAGCCTAATCCATAAGATGGGGCCAGTGAGAGACTGTGCCTAGAGAAACAAAGTAACCAAGAAAAACAGGCTCTCCATGAACAAGCAGGCTGACCTCAGGACTCCATGAGGAATGATAAGCAAGGCTGTCATTTGTCCTCCACATACATATGGACACATGCATCTACGCTCACACAGAGCAATAAAAAATTCCTAGCATAAAACAGGCCTTTAAATACTTGCTGAATTAATAACTGAACTGACACAAACACAACTATTACATCTTGAATAACTTCCTAGACTCCACTAAAACAGAGATTAGGTGTGGAGATGCCATCTTCTAGAGGCACACATTACGCTATCTGAAAGTGCCGCAATGTCCCCAGGTAGTTAAACAGAACAACAGAGATACAAGAAGACATGTGCACGGTGTATTACAACACAGACTGCAAGGCACTCCTCCTGTGGATTCTTCAAATTGAGGTACAAAGCTCTCGAATACGGCACCCACCAACCACGTGCTGTATTGTGTATGTGATTACCTGGATGGGTGTGGAACTCCTCTGTATTCCAGAGAACAGCCTGCTCAAGTCTCTACTTGCCTCATCCCACCCAGATAAACAGGTCTGGAAACCTTTGGCCTCGGGCACAGCCCTCCCTTCCGGGTGTTGAGTCAGCTACATATGCAACCTGGCAGAGTAGCAGGAGCCCCGCCCAGATCTACATTACTCCTGTAGCCCTAAATCTATGCTATATAGAGCAATTCAAGGGTGGTAAGAAGGATTCCAGTACAACAGAGGAGAGCACCACGGTATCTAAATCACAGGTCTGAGTAAGGAGCCCCACAGTGGTTTATTAGGACCACCCAACTTTGTCACCAGGAGGCATATTAACATACCTTGTACACTCCTGCTGGTGGGGTCATGGTGGCAAAGGGCACAGTCCTCAGTTAGTCAACTGTGAGCTGTAAAACCTATGTACACTGTCTCCCTTATCCCAAAAGGGTGATAACGATTATGTCTGCAAAGCGGGGTGATTAATGAAAACCAATGAACTTCAGGTAAATCTCATGGGACTATGAACACAGAGAACATGCCAAATACCGCTCCCACAAAGAAAATGTCTTCTGTCATGCCAGACGAACCTGGAACACTAGGCCAAGTGAGAGAAGGCAGACACACAGAAGGCTGTGTACGTCATGAGTCATGAGTCTACTAGGCAAGATGTTCAGAATAGACAGATTCTGTCTTAGACGACTAGAAACTGCCAGTTGCTGTTGCCAGGGATTGCTGAGGGGAGGAGGGAAGAGGGAGGTGATGCTAATAAGAGGAGGATTCACGGCAGTCAGACACTTTGGTGGATACTCGAAAAGTACTTTTTGAAGCTTTAACATAAAGAAAGAAATGCTGTAAAGTAGCGTTCTCCTGTGAGCGATCCTCAAACCTTCTCCCACTCCACCCTGAAGTGTCCAACACAAAGCAAGACAAACTAAATGTCAAAGAAATCAAGTAGCCAATGATAGATGTGGAGCCAAAGTTTTCTAGGAATATCAACAAGACTCGAAGTACAGAGCAGAACAAGAGGAATGTGCGGCCAGCACCGGCAAAGAAGTTTTATCCCCCGGGGCATCTGGAGTAGAGCCAGCCCACCCTGATTCACTGCGGCTGGGGTCAGAGAGGCAGATTCTGCCAACAATGGCAATGATCAAAGCAGAACAAGGTCCAACTAGTTCAGGGAGAGGAAAGACGAGGGAGGGCAAAACCTCCCCCATCTCTCCCCAAGTTCACAGTCAGGGACCGCAGTGGCTGGAAAGGCATCAGTCCCGAGCAAGCAATCAGCGTCCCAGCTCTGCATCTGAATGGACTGGGAAGGAGTGCTGAATGGAGAGAGCCATCAGGAACAATCAGGCTCTTATTTCAAAGCAACAGTTTCTTTGCTTGGATTGGCAGCCAGTAAAGAATTCTTAAACACATCCCAGGGCTTGGCTGCACCATCTTTGAAAGCCATCCCATTATACATGTTCTCCGGGTCATTGTCTCAGCTAAAAAATTTTAATGGGGGAGAAAACAGAAGAGGAAGAAATGAGGTAATGTTTCTAAACAAGGAAAGAAAATCTCTTTTGATCGTAAAGAGGAAACATTAGATTGTTCCCTCCCACATTTTCTAGACTCTATAAGCTATCAACACAGAAAATTTAATTCAATGAGAACAAGGAAAAAAGCCAAAGCCTACTTGTCAGTAAAGGTGACATAATTAGGGGATACAGGGGAAGTAAGAAAGCTCACACACACAAAATAAATAAATAAATAAATAAATAAATAAATAAATCCTGAAATTGTGCCTAGACTTTCCAGCCTTGTTCCTTACAGTGTCTGCAGAGGTCTCTGTGCCTCTGGGACAGCTCTGGGTTTGCCTGCTCTTGCTTCATGATGACCTGAAAATCCAAACTCTCAAAAGTCCCCTCCCCCACTCCTCCAGTGCTGGGGGGGGGGGGCACGACACTGACACAAGTGCTTCAGATCATCTCTGATTTCTTTTGACTACTTCTCTTTCCCATTATCACTGTCCTGAGCAGGGTCCTCATCTCTTTCCCCTGAGACCACTGTCATTGCCTTTGACCTGGTTTATCTACAGTGTATTTACTCTGGTCTCTCTTCCACCCAGGCCCAGCATTGTGAGTGTAGGAATAAAAAAAAAGCCTGACCTCTTTAGCCTGGCCTGCAAGATCACCACACCCACCGCCCCCTCTTCCGGGCTCCCCACACCCTCTCTTGCAGCATTCTAGTCTGTGATGCCTGTTAGAACTCTGGCACTCCTGTGACAAGCACTTTCCTACACTAAGGCAGCATTCAATACAGTGTGACTTTAATCATCAGAGGCTCACAGCAGACATAACTACATCTTGTCTGCCATTGCCTATGATGGGTCAAAATAGAAATTACTACAGCATTAGATACCCACCGAGTGGCCCTCAATAAATGCACAAAACAGTGCAGTGAGTCAATGAGTACCTGGAAATACTTGATTTTTTTTAACTATGCTAAATGATTTACACACATTTATGAATTATTTATTTAGTTTTTAATCTACAAATGAACTTTCAAACGAGCATCTTCATTTACAATACGGAAACTAATGTTCGCATTCCTGTCTCAGAGGGGAAAAAAGGGAGGGGGAGGGGGTACAAACCAGGATTAAAACTTAGATTCGTTGAGTCTGGAATACACTCTTTAATATTAAAGTCTTCCCACTACTCTCCCCTCTCCAGCTCTGCTGTTGTGTTTAAAAGCCAGAAAATAACATGGCAGAGAAGTTGCAAACAAGGCAAAGACCCAGAGATAACTTCATGTCTCCAGAGTTCTGAGCAAGTCAGTCAGGAGGAGTTTGTGCCCAGAGGTGGAACTGCACCACTCCTGACATCTGTCTCCACCTCTGCACACAGAGTAGTACCACGGTCAGCACACAAGCAACCTTCAGTGGATCCTTCTGCCATTCCAAGCCCACCACACTGCTCAGAGAAAACCTGGGAATCAGGAGCATCAGTCGAGGAGAGCCGTGAGCACTGACAGTTATCCTCACTGCCTGACCTGGCTGAGGTCTGCTGGGCATTTACCTTTCTAACAACTATCCCTCTTTTCAGATGTAAGTGTGGGAACCGGGTCAAAATAAGAAACAGTAAGCTGGGGGGTGGGGGGGTGGGCACAGACCAAGAATGCAGTTTCCTGAGAATTCAGAGTTCTTGTGGAAAAAACTCCAACAGAACAAGAGTCTTGTGACCTCAGTTTCTTCAAAACATGGAATTTTTCTTGGAATGTGTTTTCGTGCTCCTCTTAGGTGTAGCAGATAGGAGTGTGTTTACTCCAGTTGTATGGGCCTCTAGGAAAAACATGTTTTTGCCATGCAGTGGCTTGTCCTTGTGACTGAACACCTTACTCATGTGACTCTTCCTAACCCTCAGATTGCCTGATGCTCTGAATAAAGCTGGCTATGGCATGAGGCTCGAATCTGCCTCATTTTTAGCCCTGCTCTAGAACGTTCACGCCACCAACTAGAGCAGAAAACAGGCGCACAACTGTAATCACAGGGCTGGAGGCTGAGTTGGGAAGATCGAAAGTTCAATGCCAGTAGCTACATAGAAATGGGGTGGGGTGGGTGAGCTGGTTATTATTATCATTGTAGAGCATATGCCAATAATAGTGACGATAACGGATCACATACTATAGAGTAGAAAAAAACAAGAAAATGAAGTATGGGAATTGCTTTCTTTGTACCTGCCATGACAGTGGAAAGACTTAAGGGAAGAAAAGGGAAAACCCGAATGGCAGTGTGAGTGACTGGATCAGGAAACCTAACTGATGCCCTAATGTCTAATCAAAAGGAACCGCCTTTGCAGTATAAACTGAAAGGCCCGCTCAAAGAGAAGCAATTTAAGGTCCAAATTGAACAGCCTCGGCAATCTCTGGGAGAAGAGATACTCTGAAATGATGTCATGTGGGAACAAAGAACAAAGCATTTTTATCTGAATCCCAGACAATTAAATGAACCTGCCAATTCTATGGACAAGATGGGCTTTAAAGGGTCACCATCAAGTTGGGGAACAGCCAGTCAGTCAGTCAGAACTCATTAGATGCCAGAGGAGAAGTCGCTACAGATTTAGGAACAGGTGTCTCCAACCCAAGCCAAAAGGAGCTCATGGCTGTTCAGAGCTGCTGAAGACCCAAAGGGAAAACATTCTTTAATTAACCCTTCTGGTGTGGGCCTTTTGCCTAGCTTCTGGCCTTGGTTCCTCCTGCAGGTGTCATAAGAGCACAGGTGCATAACCTATGCCATTAATGAAAGACCACAGAAGAGGAAAAGCCTCTTGCTGCCAGTCAGGAAAGTCTATGACCAATCCTGACTCCTCTCATCCAAAGGCAGAAATTCCTCTTCATCTGTCACTTAACCAGGGCACATCCTTCAGTTCTTCCAGCAATGGATGTAGCAAAATCTTACAAAGTAAGGTCTGTAAAGCCATAAAATCATGTAAAGAGTAGGGCCAATGTGTTCAAATGCAGAGGGTACAGAAGGCACAAAAAAAGGTGTTACGGAATAATCTTTTGTTCACCTTGAAGATGTATCTTTGCAAAGGTGCCTTCTAATTGGTTTAATAAAAGAGCTGACTGGCTGGTGGCAAGGGAAGAGATATAGGTAGGACAGCTAGATAGAGGACGATGGGAGAAAGGATGACAGAGTCACGGAGTCTCGGGAATTGCAGAGATTTGGAGAGAAGCAAGATGAATGTGCCATGTTGAAAGAAAGAACAGCCACGTGGCAGAGGGTAGATAAGAAATATGGGTTAATTTAAAATGTAAGAGTTAGCAAGTAACCAACCTAAGCTATTGGCGGAGCAATGACAACTAATAATAAGTCTCTGGTTATTTGGGAGCTGCTGAGACACAGATAAACTCCACCTACAGATATGAGGTAAAGGAAAAGAGCCTGTTAGACCCCCGAAAACTCAAGTATCCGGGGTCTCAGGCCAGGTTCGCGGTCACCCCAATCACCAGGCGGATTCGAGAGCTTGCTGCAAACTGCACGAGGCTTTATTGTAATTTAACGAGCTAACCCCATGTTAGCTCGGGTCTTTCAACCACCCACCATGGCGGACAGCTTGAGAAGACGGCTCCTAAGGTCTCCCCAAAGATCTTATAGGGCAGCGTAAGGGGAGTGTCTAGGGGTACGCACAGGCTTACGATTGGTGTGCCTCCAGGCTTGGAGGGCTTGCCCTGTGTTGATTGGTCAACTGGTTGTTATGGCTCATAGGCCCTCCCAGGGTGGTTGCTATGCTCTCTACGTCATTGCTGTGCGCTTGTCCGTAAAGCACACCCAGAGCCATAAAGCATAGCACCACCAGCTAACTTCTGATTGGTTCCTTGTCACAAGACAGGCATCTGACTTTCTGGTTTCTAGGACAAGGTCATAGAAGCACATGTTCAACCATTATGGCTGCCAAAAGGGAAGCCGGTTCCTTCATTCCCCCATTTTCTTTTCTGGAAATTCCAATCATGGAATTGCTGTCTCTCTAGCATCCCCATCAGGGAGTGATAGATATTGGCATCCCCATGTAAGGGAGTTCCTTTTGACTTAGCATTTTAACCAGGGAAAATGGACGCCGAAATTCTTTTCTAAACTGCTTCCTGCTGACTTTGGGACGAAGTTAGGGACCCCAGAAGGTTGAAATGCTAGTCAAAAGCAAAAAGGGATTTAGGCAATGGGGAATTCATCAGGGGCTTCTGGGTAGCAGACACTGTTGCAGAGACAGGGGGTGTCCATATCAGCTGAACTGGTTCACATCCACAGCAAGTCCAGGGCTCGCAGTCTATTTAGAACAGCCTGTAGTCCGCAACTGATACTCAGATGTCTGCCAGAAGCAGAAACCTGTTTAAGACATATTTAAACTAGGAACAGAGGTTAAAGCTTATTTACTGAAGCCCACAGTGTAGAAAAAGCAGATATTTGGATATCTGTTTAAACAGCAGGAACATACTTAGCAAAAACTACAGATTTGGGCTATAAGCATGTACATTTTTCTTCTGTCCAGAGTGCCAGGTATGGATTGGACAGAGGTGCCTTTGGCCTGATGAAAAGCCCTTTAAGTTTGTACTTAGATGACAACCAAAATAAACTTAAAAACTTTGAGCTTGTGCCTGAACAGTAGATAGTTACTATTTTATCAGCTAACATACTGACTAGTCTATAGTGGATCTGACTGCCTGATGCTGTCAAGCTGACAACCAGTAATATTTCAGAGATCTGAGAAGAGTATACTTTATCCGAATCTACTAAAAAGTGACAGAAGCCAGTCAGAAGTAAGTCTATATACAGTTAGCCAAACCCAAGTTTCTCCATTACCGCTGGAGGCAGGTGTCTCAAAGACCAGCAATCCTCGCCAGGCCTATACTGTGAGAGTTTTTTTCCTCTCTGTGGAAGAGGGACATGGAAAAGACTGACCTTGTTTTGTCTAGGCAAAGGGGTGTAATCAATTTTCCAGTGTCCAGCAGCTTTGTCCACAGTCTCGGCTAGGTTCTGGCAGGCGGCAGGTATCACATCTGAGCATCTTGCTCACTGGTCCAGGTGCAGGAACTGGGTTGCCTCATAATCTTTGGAGACTTTGGGTCACTGTCTGGATCTGGCAGTCTGTCTGACATTATAAACTTTAAAGATAACAATTTAAATGCCATATTCTGAAGATCTCTGAAGCATTAGAGGTCTGTTTGTCTGTTTTAGTTACTTTCCTTAAGCACACATTAAGCATACAGGTGGCTAGGTAAGGTCTTCTTTTTGTAATTAATTTTTTAGTCTGACTGTAACTGGTTTTAACTTAGTAAAATGTTTGAAACAGCACAGCTGAACTTAAAACTGTATAGAGCTATCTTATATTCCTTAAACAGTAGCTTAACTTCTTTTTGAGGCAGGGTTTTTCTGTGACTTTGGAGCCTGTCCTGGAATTCGATCTGCCGGACCAGGCAGGCCTTGAACTCATAAAGATCCATTTGCCTCTTCCTCCCGAATGGTGGGATTAAAGGCGTATGCCACCAACGCCCTCAACTTAAAGTCGTGTGCCATCAACACCCTGAGCTTAAAGGTGTGTGCCACCAACATCCTAAGCTTAAAGGTGTGTTACCAACATCTTAAACTTAACTTTTAAAAACATCATAAAACAAGAACTTTACATTGTCAGGCTTTGCTTAAAAATAATTTTAAATTGAAGCTCTTTAAGTACAAATATTAATAAAAACAAACATTTGAAAACTGGTTTTAAAAAGAAATTTAAATTCCCTTAAGGTCTTTCTGTAATATATAGAAGTATTAACATTTTAAATCTTAATTGAAAAACTTGTTTCTAAGATGGTACCTCTAATTTCCATGGGGTCACCTTTAGTCAAGATGGCGGCTTAAGTATTTTTTTTAACTTTAGCAAAATGGCGACCAGTCAAGTCATGTGACCAGTTGGCCATGTGCTGGCTAAACCAGGAAACAGAACATTTTAAAACAAATATATATAAATTACTTGAGAAATAAACAGGACTTTTTAAAACAGAATTAGCTTAATATGGTTAAAATTTTAACTTATATTACCATTTTTAAAATTTACTGTTTGTAGACATGAGAAACCATAGCACAGTTTATAATTTTTTTTTACTTGTAACAACCTTTTCTCTGACCTTTAATAACTTTCCTCTGACCTTTTATAACTTACTTTAACCCTTTATAACTTTCTGTAACAATCTTTTTCTCTGACCTCCAACAACTTGCTTTAACCCTCTATAACTTTTACCATTTGTTTTAACTCTCTATAATCTTTTATTTTATTTCTCTGACTTTCTTAGACATTCTTAGACAATTTTTTTTTTCTCTATTATTTAAGCCTCCTACATTTTTTTCTCATTTGTGCTGCTGGTAAACCCAGACCCTTGGCCAATCCAGGGGTGGGAAAGACTCCTGCGGCCCCCCTGCATACCATGTGTGTAGAGCACAAAGAATGCCGGGCAGCTAGGCAAATGGCAGGGACCCACGGGACCGGCAAGTGGGGATAGGGAAAGACTCACCTACATGGGCCAGGCTCAGCTGTAAGGGCTGCAGCAGTGGTTCGAGTTCAGAAAAGCAGCATCGGGGGACTCCAACATAACACATTCTAACCCGTGACACATGGCAGAACTCCTTTCCCGTGCCATGTGCTTAGGGCAACAAGAAAAGACCCCTGACCCATGCATGCCACGTGCATGGGCAATGTGGGACAGAAAGAGATGCTTAAGAAACACATAACACAAATGACAGCACATTAGACAGCACAAACATTAGACAGGACAAACCGCGGCAAAGAAATGGTGCCCCAAACCAAAATTACAACCAAACCTTGGACTTTCATCCAGGGTGGAACCAAGGTTCTCGCAAGTCTGCTTACCCTATGGTTCAATTACAAATTCTGCGCAGATCAAATACAAATTACAAATTCTGCGCAGATCAAATCAAGCAACCCTCGGACTTTCATCCAGGGCAGGACTTCAGGGTCTTCCCCAGAAGTCCGAATTACAAATACAAATTCTGCGCAGATCAAATACAAATCATGGCACCAAACAAAACAGCAAGAGACAAAACAAGAAACATAGAACATTGAACATATACAAGTTTCGAGCTCGAATCATCTTACCTCCAAGATCGAATCCACTCAGGTGAAGGGTGGTCGCAAATCCCGGACGAGCCCCCAAAATGTTAGACCCCCGAAAACTCAAGTATCCGGGGTCTCAGGCCAGGTTCGCGGTCACCCCAATCACCAGGCGGATTCGAGAGCTTGCTGCAAACTGCACGAGGCTTTATTGTAATTTAACGAGCTAACCCCATGTTAGCTCGGGTCTTTCAACCACCCACCATGGCGGACAGCTAGAGAAGACGGCTCCTAAGGTCTCCCCAAAGATCTTATAGGGCAGCGTAAGGGGAGTGTCTAGGGGTACGCACAGGCTTACGATTGGTGTGCCTCCAGGCTTGGAGGGCTTGCCCTGTGTTGATTGGTCAACTGGTTGTTATGGCTCATAGGCCCTCCCAGGGTGGTTGCTATGCTCTCTACGTCATTGCTGTGCGCTTGTCCGTAAAGCACACCCAGAGCCATAAAGCATAGCACCACCAGCTAACTTCTGATTGGTTCCTTGTCACAAGACAGGCATCTGACTTTCTGGTTTCTAGGACAAGGTCATAGAAGCACATGTTCAACCATTATGGCTGCCAAAAGGGAAGCCGGTTCCTTCAAGCCTTCTCCTTTAGGACACTTTAGGACACTGAAGCCAGCCCCAGGGCACCAGCCCCATGAAATGTTCTTGACTGCATAACTGTTCTCCAAGTTACAGCCTCCCACCTTAAGGGTACCAAATCAAACTGAGTATTGTAAGTCCTATCTCAGTTCTGGGGGTGTCTGAAGACTAACACCACATACAAACAAAGTACTCACAAACTACACCATGCCTGCAACACCCAAGGAGACCCCTGAGGTCAGAATTCACTTTCTTCTCCCCAGGAGTTCCACCCATCTAACATACAACCTATCTTATTTTCTAGGCACTAGGCAAATGCTGGAGAGAGACAAGGATGTTGTTACCAGTCAATTAGCCCTAAACAGTCTTCAACTGTAACTTATCAAGGCAACCAGGAGGTTCCTAGACCTGTCTTGCTACTGCTGACAATCCGCTTGGAGACATTCTCCTGGGATACCTAGTGCAGAAGACCATACACCTGGATTTGCTATTTATAGTGTACAGAGCCCAAGTCCAGACAGAGGAACCATCTGTGAGCTGGAATGATCAGAACAGACTTCCTACCTGAGGTGGGGAGACTAGAACACACAGGGAGCTGTCACAGCAGGGACAGCCTTCCGGAGTCATTCATAAAACCCCTTATTTAAGATCAAGTTAAATACATGGAGGGTGCTCTGAAGGCTCACAATCTCCACAGACAAAGCATGTCAGCAGATCTCAGCACCATCACCCCAAAAAACGTGAAGGTCCCAGAGGGATCCTAGATCGATCCTTGAGCAACATGAATATACAATTCAGAATAAATCTAGTTTCATCTCCCTGGGAATAGCAATAAAATAAGGCTGGACAACAAAATTCACTCCCCAAATACAAATTAAACACAGAAAAAAAAAAAAAAAAAAAAAAAGCCAGCTTCCTCCTAGGCCAGCCTGTTTAAAGCTACAACATGTTCTCTGATCTACCATCTGATGTACGTGTACACACATACACACATACACACACCCCTTCCCCCAGAAGAATGGGCGGACCATGCCCAGTGATCCCAGGCCCAAGCACACAACCCCAGGCTCATCAGGAACTGGAGAAAAAAAGGTTGATTTCTTCTTTCACTTATTGGGTGCATCTCCCACAGGTCAGGTCTAGGACCCTGCTCCGGGAGTGTGTGTTTTGTTTCGGACTGCTGGGTCCTCCTTGGTATCGGGGCTGCTGAGCTCCCCATCAGACTCCTGTGTCTTTCGGCCATGGCCCTGGCACCACTTCTGGAGAGTGGATTTTGCCATTTTTGTTTGCCTCACCCATGGGAAATGCATACAGAACCTTTCTGGTTGCAGCCAACAGGCAGATAAACAGACAAATAAGCAGCTTAGGGTCGCTGCCATCTTGACCATGTGGGCTAACCTGGGAGCCGCCATCTTGGTCATGTGACCTACCTGTAGGCACGCCCACCCCAGCGGCCTGTGCCAGCAAACCTGTCTGCCGGATTTTTTATTTCTGTCAGATTCTTTTTGCTTTTTATTTTATTTTTTGTCTGTGATTTCTTCTTTCACTGGCTCTGTTGCTCATGGCTTGTTTACAGAATACTGTTGTTAGACCCCCGGAAAACTCAGGTATCTGGGGTCCCAGGCCACGACCTCGGTCACCCCAATCACCAGGCGGATTCGAGAGCTTGCTGCAAACTGCATGAGGCTTTATTGTAATTTAACGAGCTAACCCCCATGTTAGCTCGGGTCTTCCACCCACCTGCCATGGTGGATGGCTAGCAAAGACAAGACCTAGGGTCTCCCAAGAGATCTTCTAGGGCAGCGTAAGGGGAGTGTCTAGGGGTACGCACAGGCTCACTATTGGTGTGCCTCCAGCCTTGGAGGGCTTGCCCTGTGTTGACTGGTCAACTGGTTGTTATGGCCCATAGGCCCTCCCAGGGTGGTTGCTATGCTCTGCATCATTGCTGTGTACTTGTCTGTAAAGTACACCCAGGGTCGTAAAGCATAGCGCCACCAGCTAACTTCTGATTGGTTCCTTGTCATGAGGCAGGCATCTGACTTTCTAGTGTCCAGGACAAGGTCAGACAAGCACGTGTTCGGCCGCTATGACTGCCGAAAGGGGAGCAGGTTCCTTCACTGTGTCTTTCCAGGACCCTCTGTTTAAATCTACTCTGTCCCTTTAAATCTCCTGTCTGTTTGCTACAATGTATGGTTCCTCCTTTTACTGCTATCCAGTCCTGCTTGTCTCTGTACCTGTAATTTAACTTTATATTTATATAACTCTATATACATCTTAAATTAAACTGTGCTAAGTCTCATATTTCTAAATTGCTGTGTATCTTGAAATGATAGTAAACATTTAAAGTCATAAAGGTCTAATTTAACTCATGTATCTTTAAATGATGAAAGTTTAAAATCATAAAGGTCTATCAAATTAACAAAATATTTATACCGCTCAGTTCATCCTGTAAGCCATTTACAAAGGTAAAACTTTTTATTACAAAAAGGGATTTTTCTCTAACTAAAGGCAGATTTTTTAACTGCTGAGATACTAAACAGACAGACAGTCCTCAAGTGCTCAGAGATCTAGAGAACATGGCATTTAAAACGTTTTTGTTCAAAAGCTTTTTATAACAGAGAGATAGGCCAGCTGCTGGCTCCACCCCATTTCCTCCAAGAAGACTGATGGGGACTGAAGAAACTTCATCTCGAGTCAGTGACAATGCTAATCATTGAGCAACCCTGCCCTTCACCTCAACTGCTACAAAGTACTCCAGACCATGGACAAGAGGACAGTGGAATCGACTTTCCCCACGTTGCTTGGGCCAACGGTAGGCGAGTCTTTCTATAGTCTGTAATCCACAGGTCACATGCTATCGGCAAGAAGGCAGGTGTCCTGCAGCCCGGTACTATGGATGGAGGACCTTAGGGATGGCTGTCCATGCAGCCTGCTGGCAAGTCTCTGTTATTCTTTAATCATTGATTCAGGTAAAATCTTATCCTACTCAAGAACTCTGATGCTTTTGACGACTGGGAGTCTTGCCAACTTAAAGCAAAACAGATTTCAGGAACAGGTATTTTAGGGTTTATCTATGTGAAGATAGGAAAGTGTAAGGCATATGAAGGTTTGAAAATGTAGTTACAAAGGTCTGAGGATGGAAAAGTCTAACACAGTGGATAAATGCAAGTGATGAAGGTCTGAAAATGTAAGTTACAAGGTCTGAGGATGGAAAGGTCTAACATTATAGATAAATGCAAGTTATGAAAGTCTGAGAATGTACAGTATAAAGGTTTGAAAATGGAAGGTCTAAGATGGTAATGTAAGGTGTATGAATTAAAGTTATGAAGGTCTGAGGATAAAAAGGCTTAAGTGATGATAAAGTGAGTTGAGACATTAAAAAGAATGACATATGTTCCTGATTTCTCTATTTCTCATGCTACTGTTTATAGTAAAGTTTTACAATACCACTATAGGATCATAACTACAAGGTCAAGATTAAGATGCTTTTCATTGTCCTAAAAAATATCTGTCAATTTTAAAATGTTAATGCTTTCAACCAAGTTGCTTCTAACAAGAATATGCTGCTAAAGTGTCTAATACTTATGTTTCCACAAACTCTAAGGATTCTTGTAAGTTCCAGGGAGCTAAATTGGATCCAAACAAACAGGTCTAAGAGGCGCCAGGGAGTTCCGTACAGCCTGGACTACAGTGAAACAACCAGCTACCACAGGACGTGGCAGCACCCCAACCTTCTCAGGTCCCTGAAAGATGGTCAACGCCACCCCCGCAGGAAGCAGTCTTGAGAATTCGATGCCCTTATTCCTTAACCTGCCATGTCTAACACCCCACCTTTTTAAATAATAAGTAGAGGTGGGAATGAAAGGTTCAGGCTATAATGCTGATCGGCTCTACCTCTTTAAGAGACAGACCCCTGCCCCCTGACAACAGTCAGGGCATGCACAGGGACGTGCCATCACCACATCTCCCACCACGCATTTTGAGGACTCTGGGCATGCATGCGCAGTCTTCCCTTTAAAAGTTCCAACTTCCCTGCTTGGCGCTCTCTCTGCTTCTTCTTCGCTCTCTCTTCTCCCACCTAAGTGCTTTCTCTGCCTCTCTATGGCGACCCGCCATGGCCTTCAGCCATTAGCCATGTTCCTCTTCTTTCTTAGTCTCCCTACTCTGCCTGGCTTATAATAAACTGGTTAATATGTCTCTGAGTCTTTTGTCTCATCCACCTCTTTTTCTTCAAAAACAAAACAATGACAAGAATGAATAGAAGGGGAAATGACAGAAAGCTTCAAGAAGACATTTGTCCTTACATGAATGGATGGTATTCAAGAAAAACAGATACAGATGAGAGATGGGACCAGAATGAGACATGGAAGATGGAGGGGACAAGGTGAAAAAACAATTAGGGGCTAGAAAACACCAGTGAAGGGCTGCTTGCAAAAAGGCATTTAAATGAGACGAAAGCAGAAAATGTAGAACAGAGCCTAAAACTTCTAGCAGATTCTGTAGACTGCATAAGTGGGGGTGGAGGACCGTCACAGGTTCTGGAGAATCAAGCTGGGGATCCCCCTAATCTACACAAGCCCTGAGAGCAAGCAACTCTGCTAGAGGTTAGACAGATTCCTGGAAGCCAATGAGTGGAGCTGGTCCTCCCCAAGCTGTTCCTCCCAGGGCACAGTGTTCTATGAGCCAAAACCCTGCCTCTCTTTCCTCTGGACTCTGCTTTGACATGTCCTGGAAGGGCAGCGGGGCTCCCCAGCACAGTAAACCAGTATTTTAAACCTCAGGTACAGACATGCTACCAACCTCTGAACAGAGACTCCCTCTGATGCAGAAGGCTTTTCTTTTACTTACAGTCATTTTATTTAAATTTTTTTAATGTTGTAAAGACTGGATCTAGGAAATAAATACATTTCAAAAAGAGAAAAGTCATTACCACGAGTAACAAATAATGGCCGGAGGTTATTGATTGTGGCAATTTAGGAACACCAGCACAGGGTGCCTCTCCAGTTCACAGAAATTGAGGGAAAACACAAGCCACATGGTGTATTAAATGCAGATAGCAAGGTTTCAGCACGCAGGCAGTTGCTGACTGTGCACCACTAGGCCTTGTACGGTACCAGTCTGCCCAGGAGCCTGCTCAGAAAGCACCACCCGGCAGAAGTAGGGAGACAGGACCCAGTTTGGGGAGAAAGAAGTGATAAAGCAATCTATCCACTCATGCCCCTCTGTTGGAGTGCGGCAGAGTCTCCCAGGCAACCCAGACACATCTGAGATAAATCCACAGACATGACAGAGGGACTCAATCAATATTCTAGTAAGCAAGTCTGAAAATGCCAATTCTATTTCTTTCTCTTCCTTTATTCTGTTAACAAAAGCAGACTGGTAAATAAATGGCAGAAGCTAATGATTTCTAAAGTGCTAAATGGTGCAGAGAAAAGAGCATTGGGGCGGGCGCCAAAGGCTGAATGCAGTTCCTACTTTGAGTGGGCACACAGACAAACACTTGGAGCAAATGAGTTGACTCCCTTCAGCTTCCCCTCTGAAATGCATCTTAGCAAACATCACATGGACATTCAGGGCTCTATGTCCATGCACCTGCTAACCTCATTTTGCAAAATGAATTTTTGTCCCAAGTTGTAAGCAGACCAGAAGTTTCTGGGCTTGTAGGAAACCATACTCAGGTGACCTGGAAATCCAGCGAGAAGGCTGGAAATGGCATCTTCCGAAACATGAAGCTCTCTCCCTTCCCCTTCGAAGGAATAAGACTGTTATTGCATGTTCGTGCTGCCTGTAATGATGGAAACAGCAGGGAGACTTAAGCCTAAGATTGTAGACAGCATATGAAATCCTAAGTGAATGTTTATTGTTTGATATTAGCTGGCCATGTCAAAGACCAAAGCCCTCGCCTGAATCTGGTTTGGAACTGGCAAAACCTTCCTCTGGTCCAAGTGCAAATATTGATAGTGTGTACAAGTGTTTAAAAATGACTGATCTGTGTGTGCAAAACTAGCAACTTCAGCTTCCTCTTCCCAAATGTTTACAGCCTGAGACTGCTGCCTACAAAGACTAGCTAACTCCTTCCTGCGCTACACATAATAAACTTGCTGAGGTTCTGGGTGGGTATGAGACAGAAACTCTGAATTTTTCTTTTAACAACATGCTTAGATTTAAAGGAGAGAGTCACAGTCCAACTACATATCAGACTGGGTTGCCACACACTTGGTGCCACTCAACCCACTCAACCCCTAGATTTTCTGCCCATGTGTCTGCCCTTTCTTCAGACCCTGGACACTCTTGTCAAATTTCCAGACCCAAGCGTTGCACAATACAGTATAAGACTTTTTTTTTAAATTCTTCAAAAATTTTCCCAAAGCTGCTGTCTAGTTATACAATTTGGCTCTGAGAAAGCAACCCTACAGATGCTTCTCAAAGATGCAGTAGCTATTTGGAGGAAAGACTGAAGAGTTAAGGAGCCCAGCTTCAAGATAGTTCAGTGGTTGAGTGGTGTCCAGCAACAAAGTGCATCCAAACCCTAACCCTCTCCACCCCCTGCCACCAAAAAAAAGTCCTGATTTAAAATGTTAAGCCTAATGATGACTGTTTTAGGAGCCTCAGTAAGGTGACAAGGTCACAAGAATACAGCCTTCATGAAGGGATTAGTGCCTGAAGAAGAAAGACAGAGAGTACCCCTGACCCTTAAGACATGAAAGAACATAACAAAAATGGTCTCTGTTGAACCAGGAAATGGGCCTTTACCTGACATTAAATCTCTGGTGCCTGACCTTGCTTGGCTCTGAGGCCCCAGAACTGTGAGATCTAAATGTCTGTTGTCCTAACCCCAACCCCTGGTGTATGACACTTGGCAGCCCTGGGAGTTCTTAAAATGTCATTCTATAACCTCTCCCCGGTGGAGATCCCAGGTCTTCCCAGGGCACTCTCTCCTGTCACCAGCTTTCATTCCCATAGCAACTGAGGCAGCTGAGCAGTGAGTGTCAAGGAGGTTGAGAGGAAGCCAGGAGGTTACACCAAGCAGCACAGCCAAGGTTCCCTCTGAACGCTCTCTCTCCAGAGTTCTGGAGTTTCTTGTGAAACACATACAAGGCTTTCTAGGAAAATGTTCAACAGAGGTAAATAAAAAGCAGCCCTGTTCCAAGGGTGAAGGTTCTAATGGATGGAGAAAAAGAAAGAGCAGGAGCTGCCTGTCTGCCTACCTGTCCCTAAGGAACACCTTGTGAAGGACTAAGACGACTGTGCCCCATGCACTGGACTCCCCTGACTTCAGGACCAAGTGAGAACTAAAATTGGAGGTATACATGGGTGTGAAGGCGCTCAGAGAGCAAACATAGCTTTGAGTCTGCTCTCTATTGCATCTACCCCTGTCCTTCTAGCTGCCCCACTGTTCCTTTTGGCTTAGAGTATGGCTGTCTAAGTCTGGTACCTTTAAGAAGTTACTGGTATAAACAGTAATGAAATCAATTAGGAGCCTGACCCTTGGTTACCAATGAACTTTTCCTCAAATATCATAATTAACTGTTCATGTCTGAAGCTCAGAATCGCTCCCAAATAATCAGAATTAAAAAGTAATTGCAGCAGCTAGAGAGATGGCTCTCAGCCTACTACAGAGGACACTGATGGCTCAAAACCACTGTAACCCCAGTTTCAGAGGATCCGATGCCTTGACCGGCAGTCCCCTAGATGTAAAGTCATCCAGGCACATACACATATGACATAAACAAACAAATCTTTTTTTTAAGAAAAGAGAAAGAGAGAAATAAAGAAAGAGGGGGAAGGAGGGGGAAGAAATAAAAAGAAAGAAAGAAGGAAAGAAAAAAGAAAAGAACAAACAGCAAGCTAAGAAAATGCACAGCAATTTAAGAGCCCCTGCTGCTCTTAAACCCAAGCTCAGTTCCCAACACCTACACTGGGTGGCTCACAACCATCTGTAACTCAGGCTCCAGGGAATCTGATGCCTTCTTCTGGCCTTTTCAGGATCCTGTACTCATGATCACATAATTACAATCATACAGTCATACACACAGTTACACACACATACACAGTCTCACACACACACACACACACATACACACACACACACACACACATTAATTTTTAAGATTAAAAATTAATCTTAAAAACCAAAAGCAACTGCAGAACCACATTTCTATTACAGCAAGGGAAAAAAGGTACAAGGGGCATGAGGTCATGAGCAGCCTAGGCTGCATATACAGCATGACCTTGTATCCAAATAAGGCATCTGCAAACTCTTTTTAAATGTTTAGATTATTATTTTTTAAAGATGACTGCATTTTAATGTATTCTTTTTTTAAGATTTTATTTATTATGTATACAACATTCTGCTTCCATGTATGTCTGCACACCAGAAGAAGGCACCAGATCTCATAGTGGATGGTTGTGAGCCACCATGTGGTTGCTGGGAATTGAACTCAGGACCTCTGGAAGAACAGCCAGTGCTCTTAACCTCTGAGCCATCTCTCCAGCCCCTAGGTTATTATTTTTATGTAAGTGATTTACATACATTTGCATGTATATCTAGGCACCACATGCATGCCTGGTGCTCAGAGATGTCAGAACAGAGCATCAGATGCCCTAGAGCTAATACTAGACTGTTTAGAGATACCATGTAGGTGCTGGGAATTGAACCTGGGTCCTCTGAAAGTGCAACAAGTGCTCTTAACCATGGAGCCTCCTCTCTAACCCCAAATGCAAACTTTAAATATATATATATATATATATATATATATATATATATATATACTGCAATGTGCAAGTGTAAGCAAGAACCACCGTCTATTGAAAACAGAACATTACACATAGAGGAATACTCCCTGAGCCAAGACACATGGGAGTGGGCCTAGGCCCTATCCCAAAGGATACGATAGACTCTGATGATCCCTATGGAAGGCCTCACCATCCAGAGTGAGGGAAGCAGAAAGGATATGGGATAGGTAGGGTTTTAGTTGGGGGGGGGGGCGTGGTAGGGGAGGACCAGAGGGACAAGGGAACAGGGGTTGTCATGTAAAACAATATTGTTTCTAACTCAAATTAAAAAAATGAAAAGAAAAGAAAATGGGGCTGAAGAGATGGCTCATTGGTCAGGCGCTCCTCTTGCTCTTGCAGAGGACCCTGGTTCAGTTCTCAGCACCCACAACAGGCAGCTCACATCTGTAACTCCAGTTCCAGGGCATCTGACGCCCTTTCCTGGCCACCTCAGACATCCGCACGAATGTGGTATCCAGAAACACACACGGGCATACACAAAAACACATAACTAAAAATACTTTTTTAAAAATTAAAAACAGTACTTGCAGTCTGTTCAATCTTCTAGAATTAAAAGAAAAAGAGGAATAACCCCTCTTTCTCCGATTAAGAAGAGAACTGATGCAAACAATAAAGGAATATAAATCTCTCCCCTGAACCTGGCTCCTGACTAATCCCTTTTGCCAGATCCATGGTAAAAGCACAGCACTTCTTGGCATGCATGCACACACAGGCACACACTCACACATTTAACTACAAATTATAGAGTAATTTCTTTTTTCCAGGTGGCCAGGCCGTCAATGAATTCTCGATTAACTAAATTGTTTTGCCTGTCCGGGAAGACTGCTTGTTTTTTGAGGCATGGTCACGTGAAAAACAGGCTAGAAAAACAATCTGTTCTCATGTCAGGCATTGGGTAACTCGGGAGAGGAGAGAGCTGTTATCTCTGGAAGAGTTAATTGGCCTGCTGCATGGCTGGGCTCTCAGAATACCTCTTACCTCCTGCCTCAGACACTCAGAAACAGACATCAAGTCCCACGTGAAAAATGCTACACATTCCCCTTCCTCCTGGAAGGGAGAGAAAATGGAGAAGGCTGCTTCCCTCCTTTCTACCTTTTGCGATGCATGCACACAGATGGCCAGAAGCCTCAGGTTGGAGGAAGGTAATAAACACAGAAAACACCGCATAACAGGTTGTAAAATGACTGACTTTCAGCCATGGCCTCCTGACCCGTGGAAGGAGCATGAGGTAAAAGACACACAGTTCAGGCAACGGACAGCAGATCTCAGCCTTTCTGCAAGTACAGATGCTTCGAGAGCAATGGAAACAGTCTCTCTCTGCTCCTGGGGAACCCTGAAAAGCCCCCCTAGGCTGAGGCAGAGGCAAAACAGCCCCCGCCCCAAGCTGATAGGAGCATTTTATCAATATCTTACTGATCTGAGCAAACAGCTCAACCTGGCTTATCCTCTGGGGTGGGGTTCAGGGTGGGGAACAGTGGCTCAGAGATCCAGAAAAAAAGGGGGGCACCAAAGTTGGAAAGACAGGAACTCTGGATGATTGGGTGTTGTTGTTTTTATTTTATTCCTGAAAGGGGGTGGAAGGGGCTCCAAAACACGGGGCCAATGGCTGCTCTAGCAGGAGGGCTTTGCTTAGGTTCTAATCAGCGAACAAAAGCTTAGATGACCAGGTAACTGTGGCAGATCACAGATGGCTAGACATGCTCTGAGAAAGCTCTCTTCAAGGAAGGCTAAGTTGTCTGCACTCTGGGACCAGAGTAGGCTCTGTGACTGCCTGAGGGATAAGTAATGTGGGCGTGTCGCTTGACTGGTTCCCAGGCTCCAGACTCAAAAAACTGGCAGATTCTTTTTTATCTCTCAGAGAGCCCAGATGCTGGATACAGAAATTCTGAATTAGGCTGCTGTGCTGTAAGAGAGACCCTAAGCAAGGGTGGGCAGGAAGGTGACTGGAACTCTGGGGGACAGAGGTGTCTGGCCAGTGCCACCAGAGGAGAGTGGGTCTGGATAAATGCCTGACCCACAGAATCACTAGGTAGTAAGCCAGTTTTTATGCAACAGCTTCACTGTACTTGAGTAAGGCCTTTGTTATGATTTCAACCTTAAACAGCCCAAAGCCTTATGTGTTGACAGTTTGGTCCCGAGCTGCTGACACTGGGTTGGAGATGTGGGAAAACTTCAAGAGGTGGGGTCTAGTTGGAGGTGAATGGAAAACCGGTCCTAAGAGCATGCTTCTCCCTGAAAGAGCTCTCAGAATCCCAGATGCTAGCTCCCTCCTCCCCGCGCCCCCATCACATCTGTCTCAACTTCTGTGTATCTCCAAGCTGACATGACCTTTCTTCCACCATGTGTTTGTTCCACGACGCTGCCCATAGCCATGGGGACATGTGAGCATAGACTGGGACCTCTATGAAAATGTGCAGGACTTTCCTCCTTGGTCTCTGGGATTCTGTCACTGAGTATCACTCCCTTCTAGCTCCAACAGCTCTCATTCTGTGATCCCCCTGTCTCTCTGTGGCTCTCCACCTCTTAATCCATCCTCACTCGGGGCAGCTGAGTTCTGATGTTAGCTGGGGTGGACACACAGTTTTACTGTTGAGTTCTTCAAGATCTACCTCTCCTTTGGAACTCGAAGCAGGCAAGAGGCAGCTGGAGCAGGCACAAAAAACAAACAAACAAACAAAAAAAAAACAAAAAAACAAACAAACAAAAAAAAACTCTGAAAATGGAGGTCAAAGCAATGAAGACAAAAGCAGGAAAGGGCGGAAACTGAGGACCAGGGCATCACCTGACTTGTCTGAACAAGCCAGCTCTACCCATGACTTTTCAGTGGCACAGATTGATACTCATGTTGTTTGTGCTGGGTTTTCTAGAAACGTGCTACTGCTCAAACTAATCACAAGTTAATGGCAAGTAGTTATCAGGAGTCCTGGCTTGTTTTTTTCCTATTCTTAATTAATTAATCATCTGTAGAAAAGAATCATGGGAGAGGGCTGTAGACGCAACATGAAAATACATTAAGGCCTGACTTTCCAGTCTTTAAAATGAAAGGCTGTTGTGTGCTGTGTCTAGGGGAGGAAGGATTGCAGCACACGTGAGACTTGTCAGTGCACCTCCCTCATGCTGTTCCCTGCCACAGGTAACACAGGAAGACGCTGGTGCACCCGGGTGGCACTGATGGATAGATAAGCAAACTGTCACACAAGTATCACGTGACTTGATGGAGCCAATGAAATGAATGCATGTGAGAACAATGCCACTCACTGAAACTATATCCATGAAATAAAACACCAAGCGACCGCACAGGCTGCAGACTCACTGTGGAAACACATACAGTACATTTCAGGATGAAACCGTGAGGGTGCTGGAAGAGCAGAGGCAGTGTGGTCAAAGGGTCCAGAACTTGGAGTTGCCCCCAGCTCAGATCTGAAGCACTAGCAACTCTATTCTCTAGATCCTTAGAATGGACTCTACACACAACTACTCAGAGCCCCCTAATAGATGGTTGAGCATACCAGGTGCTATCAAAGTTAGGATTCCTGATTAGGCCACAAGAGAGTAAAGGGTACAGTGCTTGCCCGGCACACACAACACTCTGGGTGGAAAGCACCAGCTGCCTACACTTTCACTAGTCTTCCAGTGCTATGAGCCTGATTTAGCCTTGAACCTGAAGCTGTGTCCAGTTTCACAGGAAGGGTCATGCCTGCAACAGAGGCCATGAGAGAACCTGTTAAAGCCTGCACAGACCAAAGCAACAATGACACTGACATTAAAGAAGAGAAACCCGACTCTTTGGGCTCCAGTTCAACACTGTCCACCACCTGCTAGGGTGAGCTATGCTAGGGAGATACATTAGAGAACCTGTGGCCTTACTGTATGTTAGCATCGCACAGAGCAATTCTCAGGGATAAATAAATTGTACATCTACAATGTCTGGATGGATTGTGCTGAAGAATAAAGCAAGGGTCCAGTGGTTCATCAGAAAGGCTAAAACAACATTAGTTACTAACAATCATCACCAAATAAATCATACAACCAACACTGGTGCTTCAGACTGTTTAGAGACTCAAAACTCTCAGTCCCACATAGTCACATGACAGGTGGGAATATCTGTGAAGGCAGAGGCTGAGTCCATCACTTCTATAGCAACCTACCTTCTACCCACGATGACAAGCCTCCAGCATGGAAAGCTACAAATATTTTGAACATAAATGCACTTGAAAGTGACGGTTACTTAACAGTTGAGAATAATCACTGCAAAGGTTAAAAATGAAAACTTTGGGGGCTGAAGAGATAGTTCAGTGGCTTAAGAGCACTTGCTGCTCTTCCAGAGGACTTAGGGTCGAATCCCAGTCCCACATGGTAGCTCACATTGTCTGTAACTCCAGTTCCAGGGGATCCAACTCTGCTTCTGCCCTCCAAGGGTTCCAGGCAGGCATGTAATATACAGACATGCACATAGGCAAAACACATATACACAAAATAAAATTAGTTTTTAATGAGAACCTTCATCACTGCAAAACACGTATCTCAGTTTTCAACATCCTTTAAGTATAAACCATGTGCTAGGCACTGCATGAGGTGCTGAGATACAGAAGGAAACAAGACCATAGAACTAATGTACCCAGGGGATTACCTCCTATGAAAAATGATTAGCATTCCTCATAACAAATGACTATCAGATACAAAGACATCAGAACTAAAAGAGGAAACCCCAGCCTCTCCCATGGGGCCAGGGAAGCAGACCTCAGGAATAAGATGGAAGAGGCAAAGACAGTGTGGTGTGTTCAAAGTGCAAACTCCTGAGTGAGACAGGAAGATACGTTCAAGGTCATCTTCTCTCACCAGCTTCATGCCAGCCTAAGCTACTACAATGAAATCCTGTCTCAACAAAACTAAGTATAATAGACATGCTAAAGGAGCACAAAGGAATCCAGAACAGGGGAAGTGAAAGGGTAGAGACTGGGTGATGCAGAGAGGTGAGCTAAGGCAAAGTCATCCTTAGAGACTGGTTACTATGCTGGGGCTGCAGAAATGGCTCCTTAGTTGAGCGTGCTTCTCCCTCCTGCAGATGCTTGGATTTCAGTTCTCAGGACCTGTACTGGGCAGCTCATAACTGCCAGTGAACCCAGTCCAAAGAGATCTGACTCCATCTTCTGGCCTCTGAGGGTTACCACCGAGGAGGTACACCTCTCTCTCTCTCTCTCTCTCTCTCTCTCTCTCTCTCTCTCTCACACACACACACACACACACACACACACACACACACACACATACACACACACACACTTCTTTATTTTTTTCAGACTTAGAGGCGTTTTGTTGCTGGTGAAAAAGAAAAGGCCTCTCTGAGTAGCCTCAACCTCCTGAGTACTGGGCCTATTCATCCAGCTGCAGATCATTTTAAGTTAATGATCATGGGAACCATGGCAACAGAGGACTGACATACTGGAGGCAAAACCATGCACTAGGAAAGCCACCAAACTCTCACAGAAGCTAGAGAGACTCATGACTAATCAGGAACTTTACAGCAGAGGCTATCAGGTACCATTTGAAGACTCTCCACAGCTGGCTTTCTATGCAGCCTACCAGCCCTCCTCTACTCTTATCCTTTGTGACCTTTGCCCTCTGGAAGCAGAAGGTTCTCTCTTCTTCAACACTGAGATGGTGTCTTCCCAACGTAGCAATGACGATGTAAAACACAGTGCTGGTTAATTCTTATGTCAACTTGAAACAAGCTAAAGTCATATGGGAAGAAGAAACATCGATTGGGAAAAATGCCTCCATTCAAACTAGCCTGTAGGCAAGTCTGTGGAGCCGTTTACTGATAAATGACTGATGGGAGAAGGCCTAGCCCACTGTGGATAGTGCTATCATCCCTGGACAGGTTCTAGAAGAAGGCAAGCTGAGTGAGCCATGAGGAGCAAGCTGGTAAGCAACATTCTTCTAAGGTCTCTGAGTTTCTCCACATTTCTGCCTTGAGTTCCTGTCCTGACTTCCACTGAGCTTAGATCATTCTAAGTTAATGACTGTGGGAACCATGGCAACAGAAGACTGACATACTGGAGACAAAACTATGTTAAGAAAGAAGGCTACTAAACTCTCATGGAAGGTCCCAGAGAGTTGTTACTAATTGGAAACTTAGCAGCAGAATCTTACAGGTAACATCTGAAGACTCTCTCAACTACTGGCTTCTAGTTGGGTTGGTGGTTGAAGGGGGGGACAACACAAAATTCTCCTGACACCCTATCTTTAGAGTCACTGAAGCTGATGTTTCCCCACCAACCTCTCCATGTGTCCATCTGTCTTAATGATGTCCAAAGTATCCCAAACCTCTTGCACTTCTGGCTTTTCTGGGTCTAGGGTGCCTGCCAGCCTCTGGGATAGGGGAAGTAATATGTGGGTAGTTTCTGTGCAATGTGTCCATCTCTCCAGCCATTGCATTGTCTCTATTTTTGTTTTTCTTTCATTAAATACCTCACCGCATTGAAGGAGGGTTTTACATAGGGATGATTTACAAAGAATGGCCACAGTGCAATGCCTGTTTACCCCAGCACCTATTCCTCTAATCTGTGAAGCCCAGCTTCTGAGCACCTAGCATTTAGAAGATATCCAGCTACCTGAAAATGCATGGAAGATTGGATGGACATATGGATAGACATACAGACAATATGGTAAGATGTCTAATGAAAGAAAAACAAAACTAGACAAAATGTCAGGGCTGGAGAGATGGCTCAGCAATAAGAGCACTGACTGCTCTTCTGGAAACTCTGGGTTTCATTCCCAGCACCCATATGGCAGCTCACAATGGGCTTTTAGTCCAGTTCCAGAGTATCTGACGCCCTCTTCTGGCCCCTGCAGGCGCTGCATGCACAATGGTGCACAACCATACATATAAGAAAACCACCACACACATTAAATAAAAATAAATAAATCTTTTTTAAAAGGATGTGAAAATGCAAATTAGAACTACCATATGGATGTATCAAGAAAGGATTGTAAGTATCTAAAGCTTGAACTTCTGTTGTCGTTATGGAAAAAAACTGTGGGTGGATTGTAAATTTTTAATTTTTCATTAAATTTGCTGTTTATAGAGCAATAATACATAAGAAAGAAAATATTTTTGTTTCACTGAAATCTGGAATGAAAATGGAAATGTAACAAATATACATTCATATACTTTATGGATACACAAATAGAATACTAAAATAAACTTCAAGAGACAACCAAATGATTAAACATTAAAGCTGACTTTCCCTCTGTACATAGCTATTAAAGAGTAATTAAGACTTTCCACTGAGTTAAGCAACCACTTGCCTAACAAAGTTGCCATAATCGTGTGAAAATGGGGCAGATGGAACCAAATGAGATGCAAATGGGGCACCGCCCCATGTGCATTTATGGTCTGCATTCTGACTGTCAGCCATTCTTACCCAGAAAGACTTGTAGCTACATGGGTCTATGTCTAGCCTGTTTCCAGAGGCCACTAAGCCAACCATAGGAGTAGAAACCCTCCTAACAAGGAGGGTGGTGACATGGGATCCAGTCCTGGCTCTACCAGTTCTGGGTGTGTTCCCCTAAGCAAGCTGTTCAACTCTCTGCTCCCCTTTCCCTCACAGGTAAAACTAAAGGTCCCTGCCAAGCCACAAGTCCCCAGGGTTCTGATGTGTGATGTTCTCTACCTCTAGTGGCAATCAGCCCACGGGGAAAGGTGTGGGGTTGGTATCACTCCCTGCTGTTCCCCAGGCACGGACAGCTCAACACTGCCCTCTCCCCGAGACCTGTTCCTTGATAATCACACCCCTCTACTAAGGCCAGGTCCACCATGTGGTCTGGGGCCCAAGAGAAACCTGGCTACCATCTTGAATCTCTGCTTCTCCTTTACCTCCACATTAAACACCAACTCTGCTCATTTTTGTCTTCTACTGATCGCCTGGATCTGTTCCATTTTCTCCATAATTGCAGGTTCTTACTGCCTCTTTCCTGAACTATTGCAGCACACGCCTACCCTGTCTTCCTTGCTACTATACTCACGCTATTCCCAACCACAGCCACAGTAGTCTCCCAAAGTGTGTCATTTGCTTAAATCTTTATGTAGACAATGCTATCAGGGTGCTGGCCCATATCCCAGGTTGGTACACAAGGCTCTTGCTTCCTGTTCCTCTGTCTCACGTCCCCATTTAACTCACTTGTTTAGTCAAACTGAAGAAACCATCTTCCATGGCCTGGTGGCTTCTGAATGTGTCTTCTAATGAGTGTCCTTTCTTTCAGTCTCCTTCCTTGGTCTGGCTATTCTCTACCATTCACTGCTCCTTCAGGCTCTAGTTGTCTCTCCTTCAGGATCCAAAACTGGAGGAGCTGATTAAGATGGCTTGGAGCTGACAAAAATGTCCTCTGCACGCTCATGTGTGTGAGTACTTGATCCTTAGCTAGGAGCAGTGTTTGGGGAAGTTGTGGGAACCCCAGGCATGGCTAGTGAGGTGAGTAGATGACGAGAGACCTTAACAGTTATTTATAGCCTGGCATCTCCGCTTCCTGCTCTGCGGGGATGGGAGGTGTGGTGGTGGCTGCTGGCTCTGAACACTCCAGTTGCCACGAGTTCCACACACACGATGGGCTGTACCCTCTCCAATTCTTCCTCCCTGAATCACTTCTGGCCAGGAATTCTGTCACTAATGAAGAACTCTTCTGAGACCTCTCAGCAGTTGGCATTTATTCCTCAAGATTGTGTGTGTGTGTTGTCTGAGTGCAAACTGAGGGGGGAAAAGGTTAGTCCCCACTGCTTCCCAGGGTCCAGAGTAATGTCTGTGGTGAATGGCCAGTACTGGTTTATGGATAACACAATGAAGAGAGAGAAAGGGGGAGGCGCTAAAAAGTAAGATCTTAGGTATACTCAAGACCCTGTCCTCTAAAGGAACTGTGTTCCCAGGACCCGGAGGACTGCATATGGGCCTCTGCTAGATACATTTTCTTAATTTGCTAACTTAGGAGATGGAATAAATCCTCACAGATAATCATAGCTATTCTTTTGCATCAAGCATGATTACTTTCCAATCACTCCAGATGGCTACAAACATCAGTAAAGGAACATCTGTAACTATCTAGGTCATCATCTTCACCAGAGAGAGAGAGAGAGAGAGAGAGAGAGAGAGAGAGAGAGAGAGAGAGAGAGAGAGAGAGAGAGAGAGAGAGAGAGAGAGAGAATAAACTTTCAAAGCAAATATATCTGATGGTCATCCTGAGATCAGAATCATTTCATGAAGAAGGTCATGGATGTTCTCGGTAACACCTGAAGCAGCAGCATCTGAGGGATTTCGTGCCACTCCCTCTTCCCTAAGCTCTGCCCATTCCAAAGGCCAGTCCACCTGTGAGACGACCCTGACCGTCTAAACCAGGGGCTCACTGTCTTCCCACAAGACTTCACACAGGCAGCTTCCCACGGTCTACGCAGCCCATGGGTGAATTCTCAAATACGCGCTGTGTGTGTGGTCATGTATCGCGTGCATGCACATCAGTACCTGTTACAACACTTACCATAGTGACCCAGTGTTTGCTCAAGAAATCCATCTCAAACTCCTAGCAGATGTGTCCGTATTAAAAAACAGAGTAACTAACCACTGAGGGACACCATAGCTACTCAGACTTGGGGGGAGGAGACGTGAAGGATCAGGTCGATCCACCAGCAAGTATAATAGACTGATGCTTGTGTTTTGCACTTCTTTCTCTCCAGAAGTTGCCATGTCTAAGATCTGGAGTTTACGCTTGTTGCCAAAACTTTGAAGGGCAAAGATACAAGTTCTTGAAAATTGGGGGCTCCCAAATAGATAATTACTTCCTGCTATAAGCTGGATAACGGAACGTGTCCCCAAAGGCCAGTGTGGTAAACCCTGTATCACTATGGGAAACTGCTGGAATCTTTAAGATATGGGGCCTAGCAGAAGGCATGTGAGCAACAGAGACATACCGTGGAGAGGTGATCAGAATCCCAAGCCTTGTCTGTCCCACTCAATTTCTTGTATGCCAGGAGGGGACCAGGCTCCCCTACCATGTGTTCCCACCCACTGGATTGCATGGCCAAAGGCCCAAGTCAACAGAATCAAATGGCTGGGGACTCTGATGACTCTGAACCTGTGAGTGATAATACATTTTTCTTCCCTATAAAAGTTGATTACTTTGAGCATCTGGGCACCATAACAGAAAGCTAGCTAACACACACATGCACGAGCTTGCACATGTACCTGCACAGGCACGCACCCTTCACAGCACAGCTGGAAACAAAACAATGCATCATGGGAAATTCTGACATAGCAGAAATCCTGGGCAGTCTTGGGCTTGGTGGGATCCGCCCCATACAAAGTCCTCAAGCAATTTCCTCTTGTTCCTTCCAACACCCTGAATGAAGGCCGTGGACTAAATTATTTCAAAAGGCTTTTTGACTCTGTGGTATATTGTCTACTTCTAACTCCTCTTCCCCTAGGCAAATTCAGTGGCAAGACGAAGTCATTTAAAAAATGGACACAGACGAACGCCTTTATAGGCCTCTTACCCCTTAGTGAGAAAATTGGACAAGAAATAAAAAGCTTAGTGATTTCTTTGGTATCAAGGCTTTGCCTGCTGCCATCTATAGAACAGACTAATTCACCTACACCTTCTGCTCCAGTCTGCTCTTTCAGGGGAAAAAAAAAAAAAACAACTTATCTATACAGTTTTTAAAACCTCCATTAAGTAAGGGCTTTGAATGTCTGTCTGTGTTTATAGGAGCTATGTCTATGTACCTCCCGGTGAAAACCCAATTGCAGGTTTCATGCTGATCACGTGGTGAACACTGTGTGGAACAGCTGAACTCAAAACAAACCCCCTTCTCTCCAAAAGACGGAGGTGCAAAAGAAGCAGTTCTCTACCTGCAGGCCTCCCAGGTCGAAGACTTCCAGTGTGGTGGCACGTTAAGACTAAAGGCCAAACAACCTGATGTGAGCAATTCACTGGGAGTTAGGGTGGGGGTGGGGGACACAGGAGTCTCTCTTTGCTTCCAAGTATTTAGTAGAAATACTTCTTTGTCTTGTTCTATACTCTGTAGGTTCTAATGCTCCCTTCCCAGGCACGCCCCACTGGGACAGAGTACATGGGACTATATACTACAATGAAGCCACTAACACCAGAGCTGACCAGCACCAATAGCCCTGACCAAGGGGGCCAACAGATGGTGATGGGTAAAGTGTACTGTTGCTCAGTCCTGGCCAAGAGGGTAGGCATTTGAGCAAGCAGAGTTGAAAACAACTCTCTCTTAGGCCTTAGAAAGGCCTTCCTTTCTTCCTTCCTTCATGCCTCCCTCTCCATCTCACGTCCGTCTAGTCCATTAGCAGCACAATCATTCCTGCTAGAAAGTCAGACTGGAGGAGCTGTGCCAAGCGCAGCTCAGAAAAAGGACGTCAGTCATCACGTGACGGTTCTGAAGCAGCAGCACAAAGGGCTGTTGGAAGCAAAAACAGAATTCCTAACTCATCAACCCTGAGGAGCTTCCGATATTCAGAGACACAGCTCCCAAAGCAAGTAAATCTTTAATTGATTAATGTCATAAACCATTAAAACCGGTTTCCCCTGCAAAGACTACCCACAGCAAGAAAGACTTAAACTTCCTCTTAAATTCACAGAGCAGTCAGTGTTGACACCTGGCCCTCGGCCAAATTCTTCCCATGCCGAATCTTTCACCAGAACAGAGAATGGAGAAGAACCATGAAGACCCCAAGCACCTACATCCCACTGGTACCCCAGGCTACCCAGCAAGGGGCTGCTGTAGGAATAAATACAAAACACACTGCTGCAAGGCTGTTTTCCCAGGCACAGAGGCAGAGGCTGAGCCTAGGGCTGGAGATGTTTATTAGGGAAAGCCAGAAAAAAAAGTCCTGCTCCTCAACCTTGACTGGCACAGATCTCTCTACCTGAGGGTCTCCCTGGAAAGGGATGGCCCAGGGCAAGCAGCTCTCTGCAGCACATCCCCCTCCCCTAAGGGAGCTGACAGCTAGGACTGTCTGTCTGTCTGTCTGTCTGTCTGTCTGTGCACCACCTGTACTGTCACCAAGTCCTCCTGCCAAGGGAACCCTGGTGGCATGTCTGTGCACCCAGTCACCCACTTATTCCAGGGGCATAGCCTGTCATTCTATTTATAATTAAGTCTTAAAAGGTTAAAAGTTTAAAGTTATATTGTTGAGAATAGGCTACGATAGGTAAAATGTAAGTAGGAAAAATTTTCATTTGTACTTAAAATAACTTGAAAACACCAGGAGGAAAGGTAGGCTCTTCTCATTTACGGAGACTTATAAAGACTTAAACATGCACGTGCCGTAGATGGAGGGGAGGACTGCTATTGTAGTGAAAAACAACCAAGACTAGACAAACCTTAGATCCAGTAACTCACCATGCCGCAAAGGTTGACTACTGGGTGCTCTGTATCTCCCTTTCCCCATGTTAGCTGTGTGGGGGGGTATGGCAGGGGGCTCCTGAATATTTCATAGTTCTAACAAAAATGCCAGCTGCCACCACCCCCCACTGTGGAAATAAGGAAAGTAAACTTAACTAATAATACACAAAATTCCCTGAACAGATGCACAGATTTTCAGGAGTAAGAAAACTGCACTGGCAGCCGTGAAGTCTGAGCTCTGCCAGTTTCCAGTGTTTCCAGGGGGAATGCGGCCTCTTGGTCAGGCCTTTACAAAGAATCTGGTGAAGATCCTGCTGCAAACTGATCAAACCAGAAATGAACACATTCTCCGTCCTGTACAGACTCCAGGGGAGCATACCAGCACCAGCCTACCGAGATAGGCCAGCCTGGACTGCAAATGCCCCTATGAAACTATCACTGGAGACTTCAGAAGACAAAGAACCAGCATCCATACTTGTCCCCAAAGGACTGGGTGCTGGCTATCATCCTGTGTGATATTTACACGTTCCCCTGGCTTTATAAGACATACAACCCAAAGGAACTGTGAGTCAAGAACATTTACCTACATGACTCCCTGAAAGATGGCGGGGAGCAGCCCCAGGGCTCTGACAGCAAGGGCCCTGTACTCCACACCTATGTATCTCTAGTGCCTACCTTGCCACTTGCCACAACACAGACCAAAGAACCAAGTGAACGAATGAATACATATGCTTACGCTCCTAGGCTAAGTCCAAGGACAGAGTGGACATAAGAATGCATTAGGCAACACTTGAAAATGAAACAGAGGGAAGGTAGTGTGCCCTTTCAAGACCAGACTGGAGCTCTAGAATGTAGAAGTCACACTTGAGCATCATTTGAGTTTCAAGAAAAGCTGCTTATGCTGTAGATCTGCACAGTTACACATCAACTTGGAGATTTGTGTCCACTATAGGTAAATATGATTTTACCAGCTGGTAGAAATTAGAGCCCTCAATGTTGTTTTATTGCCCTGTAACGACATCAAGTAGCCCTGTATCTGCCCCATTCCTGTGCCTGTGGCTACAACAGCTACTCAAATCTTTCTTTTCCACCAGTCTCCTGTCAACGAACTAAATCTTTGACATGTACTTACTCTTCATTTGTAACTTTAAAAATTAAATTGACAAGCAAAATGCAAAAAATAAAATAAATCTAGCTTGTAGCCTCTTGTGAGTAAAGACATGGACATAAACATGCACTCTGTAGATGAGAAATGCCAATACAGATATAATGAGAGACCAAAGTGCGGGGAATTCAAAAGATGACTTCAGGTCAGTTCATTAACTAGGTTTGGTATTCACACTCAGTGACACAAATCCTTGTGCACCGCTCAAAAGAAAGGAGTGTAGAAGCAGTCCCTCAGAGTGTACTCGGAAGAAACTCTATCTCTGCAACAGTAGGGTCAGTGATTAAAATTACAGTCCTGAAAATTTTCCAGAAAATACGATGATGGTCCCATTGTCTGGATGCTAGCCTGCAGCTCCAAAGTTACAGGATTTCTGAGCAGTCGCTTGACTTGAGAGAGATAACCTCCACCTGGCTTCCTCCATCCCCTTCAGAAGCATCTCCCTGAAGGAACAGAGGAGCAAGCTATCTGTATTTTAAAGAACTGCCTGTATCTACGGTGGACTGTTGCCTGAAGGCAACAGTGAATGTGGATGGAATCCTACAATCGTAACAGACTTGGTCTCTTTCTTTGGCTGTCTCTGGACACCTGAGACTCTGTGATAGCAAAGGACATAGACAGGAGTTAATGCCGCTTAAGAGTCACAGGGACAAAACTAAACACAATGAAAGCCAGGTCCAAGTCATTGGGGTTTGAGGCTTTAAAACTATAGGATATTTGGGATATATCTCCTTGGCTTTCAAAGTCATAGTGTACTGCCAATGCATGCTGTTAAACTTGTGTTTTAAGACTGTGTACAGTGGTACCTGCCCATGGTTCTAGCTACTTGGAAGGGGGAAAGGGGGTGCCCTGGGCCCAGGAGAGAAGACCAGTCTGAGCAACATAAGATTACCCTATGCAAGAAATAAATAAAATGGAAAATAAGCTGAAGACTGCACTACTGTATTGTATTGCAATTCACAAGTTACTGTTAATTTTTAAACCAGTCAGTTATGGGTCTGCCACTCTGTAGCTCTCCCACCATTTCGGATTAACCCCTGTTTCTTCATCCCTATACAGTACCGTGCAATTCCAGTGAACTGTGGCAGTCTAGAAAGTGGAGATAGGGCTGGAGAGATGGCTCAGTGGTTAAGAGCACTGACTGCTCTTCCAGAGGACCCGGGTTCAATTCCCAGCACCCACATGGCAGCTCACAACTGTCTGTAACTACAAGTCTGATACCCTCACACAGATATACATGCCCAAAAAACACCAATGCAAATAAAAATTATAGAATAAAAAATAGTCATTATTGAAAGTGGAAATAAACAGCAAGAGACAAGAGTTTGTTATTCTATCCTCTAAAAAGTCAAATAATTCAGAGATTGAATAAAGACTCTCCCCACAGTGCCTGCACACATGCTCTGCGCTGCTACCATGGGCCCTCCTCAAGGGAGGAAGTTGGTAAGTACTGGGTGAGTATCTGAATGAGAGAACAAATCTATGAATCACTCAGATAGGGAAGGACTGAGTATCATGCCCATTCCTGAGAAATAAAACCTTATTCAAAAAGATTTAGCACTGTGTAACAGCCAGGGAGCAATTCTCCCGCTACATCTGGCACAATCCAGACCCTTAAAAGATAATTATATATGTTTTTGGAAGATTAGAAATATTTGAGAGTTGAGATAAGAGCAATAAATATGATTAAGGGGCAGGAACCTGTTCTGGGTGAGAAATAAAATCATACTAGCAAGGGTTAGATCAGACTAGAGGCATCCTTAGGACTGTCTGCACATTCCAGGTGTGACTGCAATTGCAGGCTCCATTCCACTGCTCACAATAAAACATCCACAACTAGGAGGCCTGGATGCTGGACCAACAGCGTATTACTGAAGGTCTTGGAACACACAGTTACTCATTTTTGTCACCAGGGCTTAGCACTATTTCTGTTCCCCATCCCAGCATATGCACATCGGTTTGAAAGCCCATGTCTTTCCCGTTGCCAGAAAGAGTGTCCACAGTGATTGGCCTCAGTCTACTCCCATGATTAAATATCAAATGTGTGACCTTTAGCACGCCCTCCAGGCATGGATTATTGTAATAGGAACACTGATCAGTCCCCTGGGCTTACACAGCAGGCAGACTCTGAAGGAAGGACTTCCTTAAAGGGAAAGGTAATTAAGGAGACAGCAGTTCCTTGGGGGTTCCTAGACTCCCCCGATTAGAGATCTGTCATACATCTGGGTCCCTCAAATGGCTCAGAAGAGGTACTGTCTAGAGATGGGACAGAACAAATGGCAATGCAGTATGTGTAGCCGTGAGTCTAATATGTTTAAAGGCCACGAGGCCACAGCTGGGCCAGTGCCACATCATATCTTTTTGGAAGTAGCAGAGCTATGAATTTCCCAGCCCGCCACCAAAAGCCTTCAAAACCCTGTCTCCGTCTACAGTGGTGAGGGGACCAGGTCATGTGCGGAGTAAGAGAAGACTGGCTCAAACTATGGCAATGCCCACACTTCCAAGAATTTTTTAGACTTTAATTCAACCAGGAGCCCTACCAGCTAGATTATTTTCATGTTTATATGTAGTCTCGACATTTTTGTGATGAGGCTGGAGTATTTTCTCCAATCACATCTTGGCCATGTGTGATGGCTTACCCATTTGATCCCATTACTGGGGAGGTAGAAGCAGGAGGATCTCTGCAAGTCTGGGCCCAGCCTGACCTAAATGGTGAATTCTAGAACAGCCAGGGCTACATAGTAAAACCCTGTCTGCCTCTCTCTTTCTCTCTATTATAAAGGATATTTCATGGGCTGGAGAGATGTCTCAGAGGTTAAGAGCACTGGCTGCTCTTCGAGAGGTCCTGAGTTCAATTCCCAGCAACCACATGATGGCTCACAACCATCTGTAATGAGATCTGGTCTGCAGGGATACATGCTGACAGAATACTGTATACATCATAAATAAATAAATATTTTTTAAAAAGATATTTCACTAACAGTTTTGAGAATTTGAGTTTATAAACTATTTTCACACAAATTGATTTCTATCAGGTTTTTCAAAACAGAAAGGAAAAACAAGAGGTCCTTAGTAAAAGCAAACTTAGTAGTAGTTCATATGTTTAGCCAATACAAGACCCTGAGTTCAAACCCCAACACCAAAACATAAAAAAATAAAGCAACCAGTTTCTTAAATGCATTTCTCTTATATTCCAAGCAAGCATAAATAGCAGAAATGATGTCATAAAAACCATGTACACACCCACTGGCTTTTGCTCACCTGGGCATTTTACCACACTACCCCCACATACTGGGAGAGGGGGGAACATGTACAGATATAATTATTCTATTCCCCTCTCCTGTCTTCACAGAGGTGGTTCCTATCCTGAAAGGTATAGGATGCATCTTCCAGTACCTTCTCATACTTCTACTGTGTTTATGTTCATAGGCAAGTGATACTACATTTTAATTAGGTGGACGATGTCTAATTAGGTGGATGATGTCACGGGTGCCAAGTGTCCTGCTACATGCTTTTCTGAACTTGTCTGAGACTGTACATCTGTTATCTCCATCTAACTCAACATTCACAGTCAGAAGCCGCATGAAATGACTCAGTAAACCACAAATCTGAAGAAACAAATGACTCGGGCTTCATATTTAATAAGACAGTGCTCTTCCTACTGGAACTCTCAGACTGATCTCTGAAGGGAGGAGACGCAAGATTGCAAAATCCCACTGTGCTGCACAGTGAGGAGAAAAGAAAACTCTCGTTGTCACCATGGTCTCCAACAGGACCAGCAGGGAGAAGGCATGAACTCACGACCTCGGTGCCTTGATTAAGCTAAACTCCAGGCTGGGGAATGTGGCATTTGCTCATGAATCAATGTTACTTTTATTTCCGTACAGGGTCTCCCTGTGTATTGCTGGCTGACCTGGAACTCACTCCCTCGACCAGGCTAAGCTCAAACCCAGAGATCCACTTGCCTCTGCTTCCTGGGTGCTGGGATTAAAAGTGTACACCACCAAGCCTGGCCAAGGCTTGTATTTCCTGACATTGGTGCTATGGTTACATTAGGAAGGGGGAAGTGCTGCTTAATGGCTCCAGAATTATCCGCACAAGATGAAAAGTGTTCCAGAGATGCACTGCACAGCAAATGTGACTGTCAGACAAAACCTGTCTCCCAGAAGTACCATGCATTGTGCCATGCATTCTACCTACAGTCCCACAGGGAAAAGTGAGATTTAGGGATAAAGAGAAACACAGCTTATCTCTGAATTGGTCTTCCTATCTTTGTATGCTTCAATTTCTCTTAAAACAAAAGGTTTTAAATAAAAGCAGTTTAACATGACAACAATAAAAATTCCATTTCATTAGTGAGTTGGTGGAGGCTGTCAAGAATAAAATTAAGGTTTGTTGTTGTTGCTGTTGTATTGTTTGGTTTATAGATGCTAACAGTCCTCAGACCAGCTTCACCTTCTATGGTTCTAGAACTGCCAAATGCATCTCAAATTGGAGTATGTGATGGACTGGTGCTTCTCAAACGGCAGTATGTAACAGAATCGCCTCAGGAAACATGAAATGCTAAGTTCAAAGCACAGCATTCAAACTAGCTCCTGGGTAAAGCTGTGGGTGAACTACACATGAGGATGGCATGGGGACAAGAAAGCAAGCAAATTTTTGCAAGGGGAAACGTCAGTGGCTTTCATCAGTTTGCTCTAGAGACCAGTGAGCACAGGCACTCTCAGTCAGGTCTGGAGGAATCCTCCATCCCTTTGCCTAAGGACCAGCTAGCACCACTCACTCAGTGATAGCCTACCAGAGGACGGACGGGGACATACTCTCTCTCTCTCTCTCTCTCTCTCTCTCTCTCTCTCTCTCTCTCTCTCTCCTTTGGGGGACAGCCTCCTATATTTAAACTCATTGAATAAAAATAAAAACTTCTCTAACCAATCAGACTCTGCTTCTAATCTAGTACATGATGACTCCTCAGGAAAAGACTTGGCCCAAAGGTCAAAGTTCAGAGACCTGGGCAAGCCTCGAGAATCATTAACAAACTGGGAGAAGTAAAAAAAAAAGAGAAAGAAGTCTGAAAGAGCAGACCATCTCAGGAAAGATTTGGGGTTAGCATCTGAACAGCACCTGGCTGGTATTCAAGAAACTTGTACAATGCCCACCTTCAGCAAACAATTTCCACTGGAAACATTACTAGAAGGGAATTTTTTAAAGATTTTTAGTATTTTATAATTTACAAAGTGGACACAATCAACCTCCCTACATACCTACATACTTATCTGTCTAGATCTGTATATCTGTCTCATCTGCAGTCTCTCTCTCTCTCTCTCTCTCTCTCTCTCTCTCTCTCTCTCTCTCTCTCACACACACACACACACACACACACACACCTGAGTAAGCAGAGATAATCCTTCTGGCAAGTGATGAAAAGACAGGTACTTGCAATGCATGAAGTGAAACATGAGCTAAGGCACGGAAGTATGTGAAGACCCATAGCAGACAGCACGATGGAATGGCTGGAATGCGAAGACCTACACTGCTGGGCTCCTGGAAGAAAAGAATTCAATGCCCATTCTAAGAGGTCAGCTGGCTCAGAACCCCAAATCGTACTTTAATTTTCACTTAATAGATAATATTCTTTAAGAACAATAAATAAGTTTCATTATGACTAGCCCTGAAAGCATTTTCTTGAAGCTACAGACTGTACGTAAATTTAATACACCTGCCCTGGCCTTGAAGTTTATTGCAGGAACGATACCTATAATTCTGTATATAATTTCCAGGAGCTTGTGTCAAGATGAAACCCAAGCCAAACTATCGTTCAAACTGTTTCAGAGGTGAGTGAAAGCTGCATTCAAAGTGGAAAGACTTGAAAAGCGTTTTGTGAACTCTCTGGAAGGCATGCACCATGGCAGCCTTATACTATGACAGAATTTGTCACCAGCAATTACTATAGTCGTACTCCTAGGATTAAACTCACTGAAAGACTTCCCACTGAAAGAACGAAGGCCCTAAACACATGCACATCCAGTGCCAATGAGTCTCACAAAACAAAGCAATAAAAATATTGCTCAGTGAATAAGGAAACCCTTATTTCAAGAAATACTAATGCTATTTCTGAAACCACAACTGATCACAAAAACAATGTCTTTCCACATTCACTCCACAAGGACATTTGCTCAACTGTGTTCATAGCAGTATTATTCGTAATAGCCAGAACCTGGAAGCAATCTAGATGCCCCTGAACTGAAGAACGGATAAAGAAAATACATTGACATAATGGAATACTACTCAGCGGTAAGAAAAAATGATATCCTAAATTTGCAGGAAGATGGATAGAACTAGAGAAAACTATCCCGGGTTAGGTAACCCAGACCCAGAAAGACAAATTTAGTATGTACTCACTCATAAGTGGATACCAGACATAAAGCAAAAGACACCCATCCTCTAATCCACAACCCCAGAGAAGCTAGAACACTCTTCCAGAAACAGATGGAAGCACATAAGAAATCCACAACTAACCATTGGGTCAAGCTCCTGGAGTACAATCAAAATGAGGAAGGAGCGATAATATGAACAAAGAAGTCAAGACCATGATGGGGAAACCCACAGAATCAGTTGACTGGAGCTAGTGAGAGATCACTGACTCTGGTCTGACAAATTCAGAATCTGCATAAAACCAAATTAGACTCCCTTAATATAGGTAACAATGGTGTGACTGGGACAATATATGAGGCCACTGGCAGTGGGTCCAAGATCTAACTCTAATGCACAAACTGACTTAGTGGAGCCCATTCCATATGGAGAGATACCTTGCCCAGCCTAGACAGAGGGTTGTGGTGGGTAGAGAGGTGTCTTGGTCGCAGTGCCTCAATGAGATGATAGGACAGACTTAGTAGACTTCCTAGGGGAGACCTTATCCTCTAGGAAGAGCAGATGGGAGGGGGGATTGGAGGAAAAGGTAGGAGAGGAGGGAGAAGGAACTGGAATTGGAATGTAAAAACTAAATTAACAAAAAAAGAAGAAGAAACAATGCCTTTCACCTGTGTTTATTCCTGGAATAAACATCATCCTACTGTTTCTGGAAAAATGCCCCTTCCTACAGTTATAAACAGTTGAAACATATTCCTGTACCCCTTGTGGGCAGGTGTGAGGATGCACTAGACAGAAAGCATCTTGTGTACCATGAAGCCAGGTGCAAACAGCACTCCTGTTGTTCCATAGATGGTTTGTTTCCAGGGATCACAGATGCCAGAGAAGATCCCAACAGAAATGAATGAACTAAGAGGACATATTTTTCTGGTACTTTCAGCTTTAGGAGATCATTACTGGGTAAATCTTAGATTCAGGACACCAGACACAGTTTATATATATTTGCCTTGAAAAAAATCTCACTTTTTATAAGTTCAGAGTCTTAGACCAGTGGTTCTCAACTTGAGAACTGACAAACCTTGGGAGGGTCAAACAACCCTTTCACAGGGGTCACCTAAGACCATTGGAAAATACATATTTACATTAAGATTCATAACGGTAGCAAGATTACAGTTATGAAGTAGCAAAAAAATAATTTTACTGTGGGGCAGTCACCACAACATGAGGAACTATATTAAAAGGTCACAGCATTAGGAAGGTTGAGAACCCCTGATCTAGTGTTTCACACAAGGATAGAGCCCTGTGGCATCAGTTCCCTCTATCCAAAAACAGAATTCACACACACACACACACACACACACACACACACACACACACACAGCGCCCAACCTGTGGGGAGGGAGAGTTTTGGACGACAGGCCATTCCCTGTTGTATAATATTCTTTTAACTGAGGAAAGATGTGTTACATTTGTTTATGCTATGGAATATTTAACTGTGTAAAGGTGGATTACAGTAGTTTATGCTGCATTTGTTCAATTATGAAAAGATGTGTTGCTATTTCCCTTTCCTGCCTAGGGCACCTGACTGGTCTAATAAAAAGCTGAATGGCCAATAGCTAGGAAGAAGAGGAATAAGCGGAGCTGGTGGGCAAAGAATAAGTAAGAGGAGAAATCAAAGCTCAGAAGAAGAGAAGGAGGAGGAGGAGAGAGCAGGGAGCAAGGGAGAAGGAAAGGGAGATGCCCAGGGTCAGCCAGGCAGCTGCCAGCAGGCAGACACAGAGTAGGACATTCAGAAAGAAAGGTAAAAAGGCCTGAGGCAAAACATAAAGAGAAACAGATTAAAACAAGAGCTAAGATAAAGCCGAGCATCCATAATTAATAAGCCTCTGTGTTTTGATTTGGGAGCTGGTTATGGCCCAAAAGAGAAAGCCCACTACCATTCCCCCAAACTGAAAACCAAAGACTGGGTTGTAGATGAACTCAGCTTTGGTGGGACTCACAGTTTAACCCCCAGCACTATCAAAGCAAACCTAACAAACTGTGTAACATGACATGCAGCTGGGTGCCTTACGAACATCCATCAACAGAATCTCAATAAGCTCTGCATTTCTTTATTTACTCACTATAAACATTGGTCACCGGATCTCATCCAGGTACTGTAGAGAAGGCTGGGAGATGGCATTAGCCAATTGAATATGTGTACAGAAAAGGCTCGGAGAACATTAAGTGGCTTGTCAAGCCAGTGCCAAGTCATAGAGAACAGCAGAGAAAGCCTATCATAACAAGACACATGAAGGTGTTCTCAAAATACCTCCAGTAACTTATAAACTCAATACAAACACAAAGGGCTTTAATAAGCATCGCCCCCACTCAACTCATTAGATCTCTGGTTTTGCTTCCTCCTCTCCCCAAATGTTGGATGACACAAGTCATCTTGTCAAAAGAAGATTGGAGCATGGCATCTTTTCATTTCTGATGAGTCATGTGTGTTAGAGGGACTCCGTCCTTCTTCCCATGCAAAACAGACTTATGCCTAACATGTCCATCTGCCAGTGTCAAGAAAGCAAATCACCTCACAAAGAGCAAATACCCAATTACCAAACTAAGCCTGCCTCATAAGCTGACAGACCCGGCTCCATCTTGCATACATTTACTGAAACTCTTCTGTGCCAAGGCTTATTTATTCCTCTGTCTTGCTGTAACCCTTTATAACCCTCCCAGGGACTTCAAATTAGGTGGAGAAGAGGAAAACTATTTCCAATCTGTAGAAAGTTATTTAGCGTAGGAATATCAAGAAAGGCCCACACAGCCATAATTTTTCATGATAAACCATAAATGCACATTTTCATATACTCATGTGAATTTTTAGATGTTACCATCACATTCAATCATGTATTCGTATTTATTATAATGAGGGGCAAAACAAGATAGATCTGCAAGCTACATTCGGGGCTGCAGATGGCCAATTCATAACATGTGGATCAGAATACCAGATGTAACCGAAGACAAGCAAGAAAAAAACATCACAAGAAACACTGACTTTTGCCGTTTCCAACACGGTAGACAAAGGCACAAGGGGGTACAAATCCCTATGAGAGGGGGAGATGGCAGGCACTCCCGAGCTGAAGAGCATCTTCAAATACTTCCCTACACGGGATTAATACAATACTAATATTCTCCCTGGCACCTAGTTTACAATCAAGAAATGTTCATTCTTTTGTTATTTTGATTGCTATTAAGACAAGAAAAGTCCAGGGGTCTGCCCTGGCTATGTAACCATCAGCAGTTTACATCTGGCCCTCTGTATCCTCAAGGCTTGCATACATGGATTCAACAAACAGGGGCCAACACATAGGAAAAAATATAGAAAACTGCATCTGTATTGAACTTACACTGTCATTATTCATACTGTATTAACTATTTTTCACATATATATGTCTGTGGTGGGTACACATATGTACACTAAGTACATGCATGTTTTCAAGTGTCGTGGTACAAGCGTGAGCTTGGGTATAAACACACATGAGTGTGCATGTGTGCGGAGGCCATCCTGTCTTCTTCATTTGTTCTTTACCTTATAGATTGAGGCAGGCTCTCTCACTCCACTCAGAGCTCACCCATTTCACTAGTCTTGTTCCAGGGGTCCCTGTCTACTTTCTCAGTGTCAGCCACCAATCCCACCAGCACTGACATGACGGCTGAGGAACTAAAAGCTACTCCTCACACTTGTGCAGCAAGCACTTTATGTACTGGGTCACTTTCCCAGCTCCAGGGTTAGCTATTGTAAGTGACCTGAGGATAAAACATTACGGGAGAGGGGGGCATTATATCTAGGCCATTTTATAGGAGGGGTTTGAACATCTGAAGAGCTGAGTGTCCCTTGATCCATGAATCCATTCTCATGAATGAGAATCACTGTGCTTAGTCAGCATCTAGACTTCAACATCAGCATCTCTCCAATCTTCTGGCAACAGACCAAACTTCAAGATGTGTTAGGTCCCACTGTTTCTACAGAGGTGATGGGAACCTTTCCCAAGGCAAAGCACAGTATATGAGAGAAGAAAAACTTTCTGAGCTGTAAACACAAGCCAAAAGGTATAATGAACTGTCTTCCAATGGGAGTTTAGGCATCATGTTTAAACCATCTGCACCTTCAGTGCTTAGTCTGCAGAGTAAGAAAATTCACCACCATTTATTTGACAAGACTGAGAATTAAAGCACCATGTAGACTATCGTGCCACAGTTATCATTAGCACAAACATTATGTATGAAGCTTCTGTTCCACTGAAGCACCCGGGGCCCACCAGGAGGCTCGCACAACACCTCCTTGTTGCCCACACGGGGAACTGTGCTGAGTCCCATCCCTGGTCCCTGCTATTCCCCTCTGAGTACACAGCCTTGGGCTCCGACTGCCATCCTCCCTCAGCAGGTTCTCACACTCACCGGGAGCTGGGACTTGAGATGATGCCCTATTTCACACACAGATGAGGAGTTAAGGACACTGGGTTTCTGAACCCACATTGCACCCTGCTACCTGCATTACTCAGAAATCCCCAAAAGAAAGACAAGGGCATCTTAATTCAGGCATCTGCAAGATTCTCTTTAATTCGTAGTCACTGCTTGTTAATATGGCCAGCACAGGAAGACACAGGGCAAATATCACAGTAATCCAAAAGCGGAACACAGCACTGTAATTACCCTAATGTTCCTAATAGAGTTACACAATGGGCAGAGAATTATGTACAGAGGGGGAAAATTGTATTAGACACCTCTGAACCTTTGAAATTGTATTACTTAGAACCTTGGCAAATGAGCAGTTAAGTATTTAAAGAAGATTAAGATGAATTTCCCATTTGGTGTCCTACTTAATTTGCAGGACAATATTTGGCTGTCACCTTCAGTATAAACTGCTCAGGGCCTTCCTGGTAACTTCCACTCTGCAGTTCCACTTCTGCTAAGCATGACCCAGAGCTGTCATGCCACCATTAGCAGCAGGGCCTGGGTAACAGCCTCCCAACAAGGGCTTGCACTCTCCTGGGGCTTAGTCACCGGGCTGAGGGCTGGAGAAGTATGTCATGTGTGATGTCATAACTTCCTCAAAACATGAGAACACAAACTTGCTTTCCAGAAATTCCATTAAAAAGTGATTCCCTGCCTGCCAAACCACAACAAAATTCCACGCCGACTGGGAAGTTAATATATTTAGCTATTTAACAAACATCCTTTAACCAGAGAGAATGAACTGCACACAGAATCCGAAGTCACTGAGTGGGAAGGGAAGCCCAGCTTCCTACTTATACAGATGGGAACCTGAGGGCTGCAGAGAGGAAGTGGCTGGCTGGCATCTAACCCAGTGATTTATGAGAAAACTCTGCTTTTCCCGGAACATTTGGGAAATCTCCTTAGCAGCTCTCGGACACTAGGAAAACAGCTGCACCAGATGCTACTCGGGGGGTCAGCCCAGGCTACCCTCAACGACCCCGCCAGGGCTTGTTTCCTTTCTCTTGAAATACCCTAGCCCCATTCTACCATGTCATGGTCTTCTCTCCTAATCGGATTCAAGCAGGGCGTGGGTTTCCCAGCTTCTTGCTCAGCCCTCTATCTGACTTCTCCTGAAGAGAAGCAGACAGCTATTTTCATTTTGAAAACCTCATCCCCTCACCCTGAAAGGGTAACCAGAACAACATATATGCTACTAGACTCTTACAAACTCTTTACTGGTGGGATGAATAAAACATATAGTCTAATTCTTTCTGAGATGCAATTTGAGCTTCTACTATTTCTGAAACAGACTGAAACCTCCCACCCTCACCAGACCCCTTGTCCTATCCCTTAAGAAGCTCCTCTTCAGACACCCGACATCCACCTCCCACCTGAGCAACAGAAACATACATTTTGTTGCTGTTTGAATGTAAAATGTTCCCCACAGGCTCTTGTGTTTAAATACTTTGTCCTCAGCAGGTGGTGCTGTTTGGAAAGGATGCAGCCCCTTTAGGAGATGGAGTCTGGTCGGTGTAAGTCTTTCACTGAGGGCGGGGCTATGAGGTTTTATAACCCAGTCCTTCTTGCTGTTCGATCTTTGCTTCCTGAGAACATATGCCATGTGATCAACCAACTACCTCCTCCCCTACCATGCCTTCCCTGCCTGCTACATGGCTTCTATCCCTCTAGAACTGTAAGCCTAAACAAATGTTTTCCCCCTTAAAGTGTTTTAGCTGGGTTATTTTATCACAGCAACAGAAAAGGAACTAATACTCACACCAAGTGGGAGATCACCCAGTTCACAGGACAGCTATTCCTTCAAGGAGAGATTGACATTAGGCTTTTCCTCACCTAGTCTCTCTCTTCTCTCTCTCTCTCTCTCTCTCTCTCTCTCTCTCTCTCTCTCTCTCTCTCTCACACACACACACACACACACACACACACACACGGATTAAGAATAATGATAGAATACGGATAAGACTGCCGTGAAATCCTCTTTGAGGGGCTGGTGAACTGGTTCAACAGGGAAAGGCACATGCCATGCAAGCTTAGCAATGTCAATTTAATCCCTGTAGCTCACAGAAAGGTGGAAGGAGAAAATGGGCTCCACAGAGCTAGCTGTTCCTTGACTTCCCCAAGAGGATCAGGGTCAGCCGGAGTTTCACAGGAAGTCTGTGTGAGCTCCACCAACCCTTCCAAACACACCCCAATAAGACCTAGCACAGAGCATTCCCAAATCCTCCCTGTCTTCTTTGCTAGCATAACTATCAACATAAGCAAAAAAATTAAAGTATCAGCTGATGTTAATTCCTCCAATCCAGCCAGGCAAGATGTTTTGGTGTGCGTGTGGTATGCATGTGTATGTGTTCATGCATGCACATATGTATAGATATTAGTGCACATGTCTGTGGATGTGGAGGCTAGAGCATGACCTCTGGGTCTTCCTCCATCATTCTCCACCTTGGTGTTCTGAGGTAGCATCTCTCTCACTGAACCTGGAGCTCATGGATTTGGCTAAAATGGCCAGCCAGCAAGTCCCAAGGATTGGAGGATCTCTGCCTCAGTGCTGAGACTATAGGCCGGTGCCAAGAGCTGGCCTCTTACATAAGTGCTGGGAATTCAAACTCGGTATTTATGTTTGTGCTGACTGAGTCGTCTCCCCAGCCTTGGCAAGAGGGTTTTGATCCATGTAATTAGTTTAGTGAGGTAGAGCAGCACTTCTCCACCCTGTAGGCCCCATGGGGAGGGTTTGTACAATGGCCAGAATAAGCGCCTCATTTGGCCAATCCTATACTATAAAAAGTCCGGGATAGTATTAAAGGAAAAAGAAATTTATGTTTCCTGGAAAATCACCTTTCTTTTATGGACAAAATCTAAAAAAAGACTCGAGGAGCTTCTATCCTGCGTACTCAACAATTTGTTGACAAAATGTCAGAGAATTTCAGGAGCCCTAAGCAGATCTCATCGGATCCTTTGGGCTCAGGCTGCCACCCCCATCTCAGTTTGGAAGAACGGGGCTTGAGCAAGAGGCTTCATGTTCTGTGTGCTTCAGACAATGAAACCTAACTAGGGAACTACAGATTTTGCCTACACCACAGCACTCTCAAATTGTCCAAGCCAACCTCATTCACATTAGCAGAAATTATCAACACCACGATTCTTAGTTTTCTCAACAGGCAATAATCTAAGCACAGTTATTTTACATTTGGAGAAATTTCTCACATTAGGGTATCTTGGGCCACTATTAAAACATGTAGGGCCGCCGGGCATTGGTGGCACACGCCTTTAATCCCAGCACTCGGGAGGCAGAGGCAGGCAGATCTCTGTGAGTTCCAGACCAGCCTGGTCTACAAGAGCTAGTTCCAGGACAGCCTCCAAAGCCACAGAGAAACCCTGTCTCGAAAACAAAACAAAAAACAAGTAAGGCCACAGACAGTCATCAGTGGCAACCTTCCAACTGCCCAAGTTCAAGACCAAAAACAAAATCATCAATAATATTAGCAATACTAGTTCAATCTTCATTGGAATGGGCTTCAGACACATAAAGGAGAAACAAAAGTAGATATACAAGGGGCCATCTCTGAGATGTTAAGGAGGTGAGAAACATCAGGTTATCAGTTACGAATATTCACAAATTGGTAACTGACCACACCAGCTAAGACCTGTGAAGCTTGAGTATCAGCTGCCACCTCCCAAGAAAAGCTCATTTGCTGAGGCTAGGTAGTGAGAATACATGAAGCTGGCAGGGAGGGGGTAGGGTACATGAGACCAAATCCAGGCACGAATGAGACTGGCTGGAGCAAGGGAAGAGGCACATGAGGCTTAGGGGGGGGTAGGCAAGGGGTGGACATAAGGCTGGAGTGCAGTGACATTCAAGGCTGGAGGCGGCAGCACTGGTTGTCCCATCATGATCAGTCCTGCTTTTCCACCTTAACAAACAACACAACTTAGTGCCTCATACAGTATCTGTCCCACCTGGACCACTTGTAATGCCAGCACTAGCAAGGATGAGGAAAGAAACGAAGGGTCAGGAATTTGAGCCAGCCTGGGCTACCCAGACGGATCCCAAACAAAAATTACACAGAATTAAGATGGCTAACAAAGTTTTTCCATAAGCATCTACATTGTTGAGGAGGCTCCACCCTGCAAAGCCACTGACAATTGTGTTGCGATTTTTAGCCGTGGGGGAGAGGTGCTGGGGGAGGTCAGAATGAGCTTTCTCTGCAGATTCTGATGTCAGCCCACTGACATCATCAACACCAAGACCTCACAGAGCAATCTCATCCCAAGGCCCCTGCCTTGGTTTCTTTTCCTGTGATACAATATTCTTCAGCAACCTAGGGGACAAATAGCTTGTCCAGCTGACAGCTCAGCTTAGCCATCATGGTGGGGAAGTCACCGAAATGGAGAGCCTGGGGTCACACTGCATCCTTGGTCGAGAAGCAGAGCAGTAAATGCTTGCTCCTGTTCAGCTCTCTTCCATATCTGACACTGACCAGGACTGGACCAGGAAAAGGTACCACCCTCCCACCCACCATGGATGGGTTTTCCCAGCTCAGCTAATGTAACTGAGATCATCTGGCACGGTCACACCCAGAGAGCCCTATCTCTCACGTGATCCCAGATTCTGTCAAGTTGACAGTCAACACCAGCCATAGTGGCATATGCCAATATGTTCAGTGCTATACCACAAGTCCAAACACAAACACAGACCCATGTACCATGGGGAAGCTGGGCAGGCTATGCACTTTTAACAAAACACAACACTAAGGAGGCAGATTCCTTCATTTGCATAAAAGCCAATTCAGCTAATAAATTCTGATTGCAAAATAAACTTTTAAAAAGTACACTGCCATCAGCCTTTCACTGGGAAAATCATCTGCTCCCCACCACCCCAGGACAGACAACATTAGCTACACCCTCATTAAATGTTCTAAAATCTGAAGTGAAACCCACTGGGGTGGGGAAAGGAGCATCACAAAACTGTTCTAATTTACTTAACGCCAGGGGCCCAGTTGACTTCTGTAGAGCTTAAATCAATCAATTAGCTGGGGCCCACCTTCTCACTTTCAAAAAGAGGGAAGCTGGGGATAGGATGAGGTCTCATACAAAAGACTATTCAAACACAAAACCACGGCATCAAAAGAATGCCGGTCCTGAGGGAATGCCAAGAAACATCCAGTAACAGGACCGTGCCAGCCCCAGCTTCTAGAACAGCAAAACTGCTCTGTTCTCTACTTTGCCTACTATTCCTCACTTCCAATTGCCCCCCTGAACATTTGCCACTAGCCCAAATTCCCCATCATGTACCACACAGAGCCTGGGATGGTCAACTTCCCGATGATGCAGAGAAGGAATGAAGAAGTCATGCTGCCTGGTTGAGTAGCCTCTGGTGCTTGCCTAAACAAGTGATTTCAAAACACTGATTCCCTCAGCTGGGAAGTGGGGATGGCAAACAGCCAGAACCAAATGGGTCACTGATTCTAAAGCACCTGAAACAACTGGTAACGTGTCCCCTGATTTCACCTTCAGCATCACTGCTGCCTGGTCCTGAATAAGTCACTGTCCACTCTGGGAGTTAAGCATCCCATCTAGACAGTGATGCAGTAGGTAACATGACCTCAGGACCAGCACCAGTGCACAGCTTCGCTGCTTCATGATTCTCTTTAACCTGTTAGAGAGCTAAATCCTCAAGACTCTGAGCTCCCAGACCACCAAGCCCAAGAGAGGGTAATGCCAGCTCTCCTTTGCCAGGAGATGTAGACCAGCCGACAGCGCTCCCACTCTTCTAATCACAGGGAGGGCCAGCCAGCCTTCCTTATCCCAGATTTTGGATTGTTCGGAGATCAAAATAACCATCCGAGTTATGAAAACAGCTCAGGTGTAAAAAGACACACATCAGAGGAGAGAAACCAGAGAGGAAGGGACAGGGAACAATCAAAAAAGACCAAAGCAAACATGACAGACCAAAATACACTCAGCCTATGAGGTTTTCTTTTGAGCATCCTGCCTCTAACAGCAATTAAGAGAACTTCAAACTACAAGGAGGCTTTGTAGCAGAGAAATGTCCCCTACCTTGAAGCAGAGCCCTCCTGAAATGACTTCAAAGCTAGGCAGTCTTCCCTGGGGGACAAACACAGAGCCAACCGGAGTATGTGCAAACACCTTGTGCAGTATCATCTATTGCCCAACATTCTGCTAATCTCTACTCAAAAGTGAAGCTGGGGCCCAAGATAATGGAGTCCCTCCTTTGTGGCCCTCAGTTTCTATAACTGTAAAATGGAGGAGGGAGGAAATCCAGCCATCTAATTCTCAAGTTTCTTTGGAATATTAAAAAGTATGATTCTTTCAATGGCTTCCACTTTGCATGAGAAGAGTTACTTTAATTGTGTTTCTGAAAAAAAAAATTAAATTAAAAAAAAAAAAAAGGTTTGCCACGGTCTAATGGAGATGAAGGTTCAATTCCCAGCAACCCCATGGCAGCTCACAACTGTCTGTAACTCCAGTCCCAGGGGATCCAGTGCACCAGGCGTATCACAAGATACAGAAACATATGTGCAGGCAAAGCACCCACACACAAAGAAAAATAAACAATAAACAAAGTGGAAAGAGAGAAGACATAAACTTACGGCCTGGTTTGCCCTCTGTCTATGATAAACACCCTGACCCAAGGCAAACTGGGGAGGAAGGGATGTATTTCAGCATAGCCATTCACAGTCCCTCACTAAGGAAAGCTGAGGCAGGAACTCGAGGTAGGAACTGAAGCAGAGACCATGGAGGATGCTGCCCACTGATGGCTCCTCAGGCCTCACTCAGCCCAGAACCACCTGCCCAGAGCCGAGGGTGGCACCACCTACATTGGGCTGGCCTTCCCACATTACCAAGTCTCACCGATTATTAATTCACAGGCCAATCTGATAGAGGTATTTTCTCAGTTAAGTTCCTTCATCCCAGACGACCCTGGCTTGAGTTGACAAAAAACTAACTAGTAAAACATATTTGTTTACTGCCTGAAACTAGACCTCTTAGGTTCAAACCCCTCCCTACTCCACCTCGGAGTGCTACAATGTCTGGCATTCCTGCTCTTTGCTTCTGAGCCCACCTTGGCGAGATAAGGGTTACTTTTACCTTCCTCCCAGTTCGGTTAATACTAATTTAGTTAATAAAGGGCCAGTACAAAATATGTAGAATTGTGCCTGGGACACAGTAAACACTATTTAGTGCGATTATCATTATTTCCAATGCTACATAGCTAGATTTTCAATTTAAAAATAAAAGTAGCATGACAGCAAGCTAGGGCAGATACACACACACACACACACACACACACACACACACACACAAAGGAAACATGAGGTCATGATTACCCTGCCCTCATGTAACTGGATGCCCTTGAATGAACTATGGCTCCTTTATGTGCCTCCAGCAGACAGCCCAAGGACTCCCTAATGCATTCAGACCAGAGGGGATCAGCTAAGAGGTCCAGTGTTGTCTGGCCTATAGTCTCAAACGCCCCTGTATTTCTTTAAAGCTTTACTGTGCTGTCAATATTTAAAATTTTGTATATTTCTCATTAAAACCCCCACACATCTCAAAGCTATCAACCCTCAGTCTTGAAGCAGTGGCTTGGGAAGTGTGGTTCCCCAAACAGCAGCTATCTAACCAGATGTGTTAGAACTGCAAATTCAAGACTCCATCCCATGCCTACAACATCTGGCTCTCTCTAAAAGCAGAAGTTTAATACACAACACACTCTAGCTCTGAAACCACCCAGTGAGCAAACACTAGAAAATGGTGGGGCTGCTTCATTGCTGACCCCAGCACACAACTACACTCCCTGACTGACAACAAAGGCTGGGTACCATTTGTAAGCCAACCACAGCATTGTTCCCTCACCATCCAAACATGCCAGAGCCTTCAGGCCACAAGCTTTGCTGTAAATCAGTGGTTCTCAACCTGTAGGTCACAACCCTTTGGGGTCCCATTTCAGATATTTTACATTATGTTTCAAAACAGCAGCAACATTACAGTTAGGAAGTAGCAATGAAATAATTTTATGGCTGGGGGTCACCACAGCATGAAGAACTGCACCCATAAGCCAGTAGGACCGTATTGCTCAAAATCAGACAGCCCGCATGAAAGCAGACTGCGCACACCAAGGGCACAGTTGCGAGAACAAACTGTTGAGTTTTCTTTATTAATCACAACACAAGCGGCACACGCAGCTGCTATTAGGAACAGCTGCAGCTGCTACAAGGGTGTTCTTGAAGCAGCCTAGAGAAGTGTTTAAAAGTTGAATGCGGATCCAGGCACAGGCACGTGGAGACAGACACACACAGGCTTTGGGCTCCGTCCTGCCTCAGATCTCTGCACCACAAGGAGATCCAGAAGCCTGGTTCCTTCCACTCCCCAGGACAGGCTGGGCCGGAGCTGGCATAGAAAACCAGGCAACTGGGCGCTCTTCAAAGGACCAGAGTCTGATACCCCCACCCCACCCCCACCCGTCACCCCCACTGTGACCTTCATCACAGTGCTGGCATTCTCTAGGCCATCCTTTCTTCTCAAGATGTACCAGGTACAATAACTGCTTCATCAGGTTAGGTAAGCCAGGAGGATAAACTGCATGTGATGGTATTTTGAAAACTAGAGAGGACCAGACAAAAAACAAAAGGCTTACTGTCATCCCCTGAACACTGCAGTGTTCACAAATCAACCCAGGATTTATTTTTTCTAGCCCTGGGGTTATCAGAGGTGAAATCAGAGACTAGCAGAGCTCCAAAGGGCCCCTCTGACATCTGTCACCCTGCTGGGCATGATGGTACAAACAACCAAGAGGCTCACCCTCACTGCTAGGGATTCTGATGCCACAAGTTCACAGGCAGGCGGGGCTACACAATGAGTTCCAGACTCTCCCGGGCTACATAGTAAGCTCCCATCTCCAAAATAATAATCATCATCATACTAATCATAATAATGGCTTTGTGATCTAACTTTTTACATTCTCCTCATCTCCATCCCTTTCCTTAAAGGCCAGGGATAAGAAGAGCACTGTCCAAGGGTGGTCCTACCTGGAAAACCTCCATCTATAGGAAATGCACTACATTCCTCAGTCTCGGTCAAACTGAACACAAACCATTCTGCCCCAGAGGCAAGACTGACTGTAATTGAAGTAACCCTGAAAGACGCTTGCAGCTGTACCCCCTTACACCTGCTGTTTCGCCCACCCTAATATACTACCATCTGGGCTTCCAGCAACTGGCGCCTTCTTGCACTTCAAGTGAATGTGATTCAAGGAAGCCTTCTCTGTGGCTTGCACCACGGCCAACCCCTCGTTGTGACAGTCCAGGCTACTTGTTTTCCTTATGCACGCGTATCAATTCACTTGCAAGCTTAATCACAGTATCCGTTCTCTGGAGAACAGAAGCCTCAGAGGTAGCCTTGCTGTTCTTATTTACTACTCCGTGTTCTTACACAGTCATGGCATGATAGTAGCTATGCTAGCACACGGTTGGCACACCATCCCTGAATGAGTGAATGAATGCCTAGCAAGCACCATTCACTGTGTGTGTACATGGCAGACATTCAAACCCTAGTTAGAAGAAACAAAAACATAAATACAATCTAGACCAACTCCCACTCTGGGATTCGTTTAACTCACAAATAGTAATCAAGTCATCTGTGCGGAGGAAAATAAATTAAAAAAAATAAAATAAACACATTGCCAAGCGGTGGTAGTGCATGCCTTTAATTCCCAGCATCAGGAGGCAGAGGCAGGTCTTGTGAACTCTGTGAGTTCAAGGGCAGCCTGGTCTACAGAGGGAGTTCTAGGACAGTCAGGGCTACACAGTGAAACCCTGTCTGAAAAAAGCAAAAACAAAAACAAAACAACAACAACAACAAAAAAAAAACAAATCAAGCAACAGTTCCCTACATGGTTTACTTTCAGCAGTTCCATCTCTGGTTCTCTTGTCTTGTGTAGAGGGAATTCACGAAAAAGCACCGGAGAGTATGAGAAACAAATAGCTCTTCCCTGGGGACAGGGCCTCAAGGAATGGCATAATTATGAACTGTCCTTAAGTAATCACTGAACTGACAAGTACTTAGCCCCATGATCATTGCAAGCAATGCCACCGACCTAAGGAACAAGCTGGGCGGGACCAAGCAATCAGGAAAATGTATGGCCACGGGGTTAAAACTCATACATCACTCTCATCTAAACTGTCTGCAACACTTCCTCAGCTCAGGGGGGAAACAAAACAAACAAACAAACAAACAAAACCCTCAGGTAAATGATACCTGTGGCCCTGGCCTTGTCTGAGAATACAGATTTGTCCCAGGAAACCAACGGAAGATATCTGAGGGTGAAAAGCCCTGTAAGTTCTTTGCAGTATCCTGCAATAAGAGACACTTGTAGCTGGGTTGAGTCTTGCTCCACGACTAAATTTGCAACCTTGAATAAAGCGCCATGACCTCCTGTTCTCAGTGCCCCGTGCATAAATGGGGGTTAAGGCTGCCTATACAATTTCTCACAAAGGCCTAGCCCAGCCCCGTTATACAAGAATGTGGACTGCAGTCTATAAAACACTTTGTTTACTGTGCAAAGATAAATTATTATTGACTGTAAATACCCCATTTATAACTAAGAATTGCTGTAATTGGAGTCCCAGAGGAAGCATCTAACCATTTGGAGGATGAATGATAAGCCTACTCAACACCTTATTGGGAGTGATGGCTAGTACAAGGCCCCAGCACGCACAGAGGCCGGTCCAGGAGACGCCCAGAGCAAAAAATCCCAGGGCCACAACAAAGGACCCATGCACAGGAGTTTACAAGGCACTGTTTGCTGCTCTTGGCAAGCCATTCCCCTCAGTCACACTGGGCATTTCTTACACTGTCCTTAAGGAAGGCAGGAATGTCTTATGTAGAAAAAGTTAAATATATTCCTCTACCACCAAAGAATGTAAGACCAAGATTCCACAGCTCCAGAAAAGATGATCAAATGTGGCTTAACAGAAAATCATGAGACAATTTCAGAAGAGTTCATTTCCTTTTTTTGAAGATTTTATCTTTTTATATGTACTAGTATTTTGCCTACCCATAGACATGTGCACTGGAAGCATACCTGTTACCTGAGGAGGCCAGAAGAAGGCGCCAGATCCCTGGAACTAGAACTAAAGACAGTTGTCAGCTGCCATGAGGGTGCTGGAAATCAAACCCAGGCCCTTTTCACAAGCAGCCAGTGTTCTTAACCAGAGCTCATAAAAGGCACATAAAATAAGCCAGGAAATGGTGGCACATGCCTTTAATTCCAGCATTCATGAGGCAGAGGCAGGAGGATCTCTGGGGGCTCGAGGCCAGCCTGGTCTACAGAGTAAGTTTCAGGAGAGCCAAGGTCACAGAGAAAAACCCTGTCTTGAAAACCAAAACAACAAAAAGTTGAATAGTTAACTCAAGTCATCTTACATTTATTTTGTAGGTGCCTACTGTGTATACATCTTTACTGAGTGCTAGAAACATAAACACAAGAAAAGAATGTGCTATGGGGGGCAAAGTACTAGGAGAACACGGGGAGGGAAAAAAGGGCAACATTCTTTCTCCTCAGAGATACAGTCACATAAGTAAAGTCACCTTTGAGCAGCGGGAAGAAAATGAAGCACAGACAGTATGTCCAATTGGGACCCTTAACTATTTCTATGACAGAGATCTTTTATACAGCCCAGTCTATTCTACAAACTCCTGCCAGAACAGTAGTGTTTGTTTAGTACGGTTTTGAGACAGAGTCTTTCATTTAGGCCAGGTAGCTTGAATTTACTGTAATATGAATCAGGCTCGCCTCAAACTCAAGGTTCTCCTACTTCCCAAGTTCTGGGATCACTGGTGGTGTACCCCTTCATGCCTGGCAAGAATAGGATATTAAGAGAACAATGTTACCCAGATTTTCAAAGAAAGTCAGCATTAAAATACAGGTTTTATATTTTAAATCCAAGATAGATCATATACGATTCTTTGTTAACCCAACAAATAGAAGCTAGCAAGTCTGATGTCTGCCTTTATTGGGAAACAACAGTGACATCTTTTTTAATTTTTATTCCAAGTATTTATTTTGTGTATGTGCACACATGGATGTGACCAGCATTTGTGTGGAAACCAGAGGGCAACTTTGGGGAGCTGGTTCTTGTCTTCAACTACATGAGTGCCAGGGATCCAACTAGGGTCATGGGGCTCATAGGCAAGTGCCTGTAACCACTAAGTCATCTCAATGGCCCAATTTCTTTTGCAATCTATGTGACACTGTATTATGAAATGAAATGCCAGGGATGAAAAAGATGGTGGTTAAGCATTGGCTGTTCTTCCAAAAGACCTGGGTTCAATTCCCTCATCTACAAGGCAGCTCACTACTGTCTGTAACTCCAGTTCCCAGGCATCTGATACCCTCACACAGACATAAATGCAGGCAAAATACCAATGCATGTAAAAATAAAAAGAAAGAAAAAGAAAATGCCTGTGATTTCTATTAGCAACAAAAACCTAGGTATTACCTACTAATAGTACTATAGTTTGTCACCTATATTTATAGTGGGAGGCTATGCTTTGTCTCAGAAGTTAATAAAAAAAAAAAGACATCCTTTCTTCTCATTCAAGTTCACAGACTCTCCATTAATTGTTTCCATGGAGCCGGGTTAGGAAGCCAATAAAGAGAGCAACCCAAGAAAAGGAAGAAAGGAAGGACCATAAGTCTTGTATGGAATGTGCAAGATGGGGCAGGAGAAGCACCAAAGTCACGCATGCCCGAGGTCTGTCACCCTCAATTAGTAAGTCACAGAATGAGCTCTAAGCCAAAGAATGGCATCTTAGAGTAAAAAAGACTGAGTGAAAGAAGGGAGGAGACCATCATCCCGCAGGCTCCTTGTCAGAGTCCCTCTTTGAATGTGCGGTAGATGACCCCATGTTAGCCAAAAGTAAAAACAGCATAAATCCCGTTCAGGTCTCTGTTGTATAAAACCGTATTATGTAAGTACCTACAGGTGTAAGCACAGTATAAATAAATATAAACACAGATGTCCAGTAAAATGAACAGGGAAATATTATAAGTGATTGACATGAAGAATGGTTTGACTTCTTTGTGTTCCTAGTCATAGAGAATGGGCAGAAAAGCCCAACAGAGGCTAAGAGACATGGGGTCACACCGACACCGCTGACTACAAAACAGAACTCCACAATGCCCTTCTTTTGGGTTGCACAAAAGGGTTGGGATTCAGAAGCCCAGGCAACCAAACACAGGAAGTAGGTACAGTTATTAACCCCAACTGGCAGAAACTGAGATAAGATTTCCAAAAATAACGACAAAAATCACATGGCAACAATTTAGAAATCATGACGTAGAATCTGGGTCTCCTAGCCCAGGTGAGTGGGGAATGCAGTTCTTGCTGAAATTGAAGGCTCTGCACTGGCCTGACCTGGGTTAGATTTCAGCGATGCTGTCTACTTGCTGGTAGTAAACTTGGGCAAATTTCTGAGGTTTTCCTTTCACAGGGCTCAGCAGTGTGGGCCCAGTCTCCAAAGACAGCAGGGATGACACTCACTGCACCTGGGGATGGCTTTTGTAGACAGAGAATGCACAGCCTCGGGCTGTGAGGCAGACAGACAGAAGTGCTGAAGGTCAAGTTTGGAGATCTCTGGGGATTCTGAATCAATAGCTCTGAAATGGGACCAGAAAGTCTGAATCCTCCTAGCGCTCCCCAAGGGGAACTGCAAGGGCTTTAACATTCAATGGCAAGTTTTCAGTTTGATGAGAGGGACTCTAACAGGCTGTGAGAACACAGAAGAGGCACCAGTGCCACAAGACCCAGGATACACTGCAGCTCCAACACTCTTTCGTGGAGGATGAAGGGCACAATTGCTGCGAACCAGCTGAAATTAGCACCGAAACAAATGTGCAGAGGGACCCTACTGCCCTAAATGTATATGCTGTCAAGAGACAGAGCAAACTAAAAATCATCTTGGAATTTATAAGGGAAAAGCACAGTAGTGAGTGCAACTCTAAGCGACCAAGCTCCAGGGGACTGACGAGGCCACATGTGCAACAAATGTGGCTGGGTAACTTGGCATTCGTATATCAGAAAGTCACCGCTTCCAAATGGCCTACTCAGGAGGTATAAAGATTGCCTAGGAATATGGTAGATCCAGGAGCACTCACTCAGAAGTACTTTGAAGGGGCCAGATGGTGTTTATTGGGCTGGTTGGGAACAGCCAGCAACCTATTCTTAGAGTTCATGTACAAGAGCACAAGGCTGGGGTGGGAGATGGATGGCATGGGGTCAAAATAGATCCATGTGAATTTCTCAAGGTTTCTGCACCCTGTTTTATTCTCAGATTCCTGCTAAGGTAAGACAAACAGTACTTGTTAGGTTAAAAAAATAAAAAAAATAAAAGAGGTACAAAAAAAATAGAGAGTAACCAATGGGCAAAGAGAATCACCCCTGCAGAGCAGACTAGTAAGTGGAATATTCCCCAGGATGTAGGTCCTTTCAGTTGTCTGAGCAAAGGGTGAAAGGGATGAAGGCTTTTTGCACGGGAGACACCAGGGTCTAACAGATCAGCCAAGAGCAGCCAGTTTAAACTCACGCTCTGTGTGATCCTGGTATAAGAAGCTGACCTCTCTGCATCTCCGTGCACCATCTGCTTCATCTTCAAAACACATGGATGGGACACATCCTTAACATTGTGGGATTACAGGAGCTGACCGATTTAGGCAAAGGAACCAACCAAGAGCAAGCACACAACTATGCACTTAACAGACCTAAGTGAATGTTGGAATTAACCATGCTCCCTTCGGCCACAGCCTCTACCCTTCAGAATACTGCAAACTGGACTCCATAGTTCTTTCTGAAGCAAAGCTGTGGGAGTCATTCCAGCTGAAGTTCACTGTGTTTTCTAATACAGCACGTTTCTTCGGGTAAATAATAAAATCACGTCTGCTCCTTTTCCATTTAGAGAATTTTACATGCAGACATCATGTAGAATAGGTTATTAAAAAAAAAATGACGACCACACCGCCAGCAAACAGCAGAGTGAGGCTGGAACCACAGATTTTTCTGACAGTTTCTCTGTGATTTTTCCCAATCAAGAATTCAAATAGGTGATCTTGTGTCATGAAATAAAACACTTGAACTCGAGTGTTTCAGCAATCACTCGAAATGGCTGCATGCGTCCAAGACTCTCAGCTCGAAACAGACACAAAATCCTGAAACAAGTGATTTCTCAGAAGATAGCCCTCTGCCCCGAATCTCACTCTCCCATTTTTTAATGCACTCAAGTAAGAGAGGAATGTGTCTTCAGTCACTACAGTTTCCTAACCACTCGTCTTTGTTTCTTTATCCCACTAATTGTCAGCATCTTTACCTGGGAAATGGGAACAAGGTCCCTGCTCAAAAAGTCCCATGGGGCTCCTGCCCTGAGAAGGTTTGGTCAGCAAATGAGAGCTACTCTCCTGACCAGGCCATGGCACCAAACCCTTGCCTGCCGGTGACTACATGAGTCCTGTTGCCTTCTCCTCCATCTCCTGCATGCCCTCCTTTGCACATATGTTCCACGGAAACACCACCAGCCCCCATCCAACCTCACCAGGGAATGAAGATAACAAAAGACCCAGCAGAGATGGTATGCAAATATCAAATATTATTAAAACATTAATGAACTCTGGCAATGCCTCTGAATTTTGATAAATGGTATTTATTATGTACTGCCACTCCTGTCACACAGTCTGGGCTCTCCAATATTAACTAGATAATGACAGCAATCATTCTCCGGATAGAACGAGGTATAGAGAAATAGAAGTCATTCTTGATGATGCCAGCTAACACCTGCCTCCAAAGGAAATGTAATGTCTGCACAAAGAACAGTTCCTGGAGTCTCCCACTACCCCCCCAATGGGTTACTAAGCCTGTACAGATCCCAGCTTTGACAGGACAGTGGGTTACCCTAGAGCTGAAGGGTAACCGATTCAGCCATCTACCTCCTTCACTCACCTGCAGAAAACTCCCTCCAAACTAGATAAAAAGGAAAGATGGGAAGCTCCCAGGACCTCAGTCCAAGCTAACAACCTTGTAACAGAGAGGGGCTTGCCTGGCCATCATCCTGGGCTCCCAACTGCCCGCTACAGAGTAAGCATTACCCACACTTCCATTAAAGAGGCTAAAACAAACGCCTTTCCATTTCATCCTGAGAGGACACCATTTTTTTTAAAGCTGCTGACAGTCCTCAGGTGCAGCTCAGACAGAGGCACAACAGAGCCCAGAGAACTAACCTCCCAAAGACCCCCCAGAAATGAAGGCCTGATGCCACACAAGTGACACCTTAACAAGCTGGGGGTCATTAAGACACCTCATCCGAATATTCATGAAAGACATGACGACATAGCAAGTGAAATAAAAGTGTACAAAAGAGATTTTTTCCAAAAAACAAAAAAAAAACAAAAACCTGCTTTAGAAAAAGTAAACCCACATGGGGACCCTTGCTGTCGACAAACCTTCACCTGTCTAGAACAGCCAGGGTCTCATTAAAGAAAACCAAGGGGCTGGGAGACTGGGAATAAATGCAGCGCCACACACCGGCAAGCTCATTTCGCCCTCTGCCTGGTAGTATCCAGAGGGGCAAAGGGCTTAAATGACACTCCTGGATTCTCTCTCCTACAGGTGGAAATGCTGGAGTCCCAGGGGCGGAGAAACCAATTCTTCCAAGGTCAACGGATTGATAAGGAAGAAAAGCCCATCTTGTTTATCTGTCAGCACAATGCCACTGGTGACCTTAAACAAGTGCATAAATTAAACACCCTGGAATAACTTACCCTTTGTATGTGGCTTTAGACCTTATAACTCGCTGTGACAGACGAAGGAACAGTGCAGAAGTTCCTACTGAACCAGGCATTTAATCTTGCCCTCCCCAAAGGCCTCCCTCTTCCTGATCCATGACTATCCTCACCACCTCTTTACAGTGAAGATCCTAGGGAAGGGCTGGGGGGGGGGGCGGCTATAATGGCAGGCTGTGGTTAGTTATGCCAAAGACAAAGGCCATAATTAAGCAACTTAAATAACTGTCCTGAGCTTTCTGTGTGTCCCATCTCATGTCCTTCTCACACACGCCCCCCCAAACACACACACACACACACACACACACACACACACACACACACACACACACACTTCCTGACAATCACTGGTTTGGATTTGAGATGTCAGGGCTTTGTAAGGGCTTTAACCTCCTTTTTGGAAGCTGACTCCCATCACACTGTGAATTGAAATAATAATTCACTTAAATAGTTGAGCAGTTAAACATCTCAATAAAGATCTTTTCACCCACATTCACCACCTAGAATACACTTGTGGGGTGAGCAGCAAAAGGAAAACAGTCATGTGTTTAACATGGCCCATCCAACTTGCCTAATTCTTCATAGCGCCGGTGGGTTACATTCATTCTGTACCTCTTCGACTTGGGCTAAGAGGAAGAGATTCTGGAGGGAATAGGTACCTCGGGGGAGAAACAGCAACAGTAGGCAGGCTGCAATCTCAGGAGACCGCAAGACTTCATCCTGTGGCCAAAGGGCCTTTGCCAATCACATTTAACACTATCTGGTAAACTGAAAATCACATTTAACACTATCTGGTAAACTGACTGTGGAAACGTTCGTAGAGCACGGCTCCTCCAGTCCAGTCCTGCTGAATGTAAACCACGGGGCCACCACTGCTGCATGACAGCGCTACACCCGAGGCTCCCAGCAGCGGATGCTCATTCTACAACTCAGAAGCAATAATCCCACCGCAGGACGCCAGGGATTGGGATCCTCGGGAACCCATTATTTTTCTTTACCTTTCAGGGCGGATAGGTGAGGGACTGGGGGATGCAGTGTGGGGAAATTTTCTAACACAGGGTTGCTCGGAGTGCACCTCCTGGCCAGCACTAGGACAATACACAAAGACCAGGGGGACAGCGCTCCTCCGCGGCCAGAGCTCCTCTGAGCCTGGTCATTTTCGAGCAAGGAATTAGGAATTCCGAGCTCAGCAACAACCCGGAGAAGCACCGGAAATGCTCTGACCCCTTCAAAGGGAAGTCGATTTGCAAATCAAACTTGCCGCAACTCCGGGCGCCCGGACTACTTCCGCGGGTTACTCTGGAACACCCAACAAGTTTGGACACCCGGGGCTCGGCGTGATAGCGCCGCGCCACAACCACGACAGAAGCAACTTGTCGCTCAGGCGCGGGCCGGCCTCCGCACGCTGCTAGGGCCGCCCGGGCTTGCAGGGGACCCGGTATCACCCGGCCCGCGCCGTTTCGGGGGTTCCCCAAGCCGGGAGGCGTCTCCCGCCGCCACCTCACCTGCCCGCCATCCCTGCGGTCGAGGAACCAACAAAAGAGCGGGCGAGCGATCGGAAAGGAGAGGGGCACCCCGCACGGGCAGGAGCGGAGGGGGCGGCTGGGCTGACGGTGGAAAGCAAAGGGGACCTTGCGGAGCCAGGGGTGACACCCCGGGCAAGCGCCGGAGCGGGGACCAGGTCTCCCACCCGCTCCATCACACCGGCGCGCACACACGCACAGTCACACAACCACCACCACCCCCCCGCCCCGCACGCGCCGCCCTCCTCGCCTTACCCAGCATGGAAAAGATGAAATCCTTGGCAGTGTGGATCTCCAGCGCTCTCTGGTCGTCGTATTCCCGCTGGTCGTGCCTGGTGAATTCCTGGATGAGTTTGTTCAGTTCCTCCACCCGAGCTCCAGACCTGAAATCCAGCTCCGGGAAGGCAGGCTTGTTGTTGCAGCCCAGGGAGGCTGCCTTGCTGGCGGTGGGAGCCGCCATCTTCATGCAAAACGCGCCGAGCAGAGGCTCGGCGGCGGCCGCGGCACCCACCCCCGCCCCCCACCCCGCCCCGGCCTCCCGGCGCGGCTGGGTAGCCCGGCCCGTGGGCGGGAGGGTTGGATTCTGGGCGGGCCCCGCGTCGCGCTGCGCTCCGGGCGGCCGCGCTCCTTCGCGGGAGGAGCCCCGACTGCGGCGAGGTGCGCGCGTGTGGCCCCGGCACCCGGTCCTCCGGCCCCCGCCCGCAGCGCCGCTGCGGGTCCCTACCCTCCCCGAGCCGTGCTGGTTAGCGGCGGCGGCGGCGGTGTCCAAAGAGCTGAGCCGAGCCGAGCCTCCCCCGGGGCAAGGAAAGTGAAGTGGAAACAATGTGAAATTCACCAGCGCCGAAATCAACAAGCTGCCGGCTCCGGTGTTACGGAGCCAGCACCAGCATTCCCATTTAAAGGGACAGCGCACCCGGTGGGAAGAGAAATAAATAAATGGCAGAGAGGGTTCGCGCGCCCGGATCACTTGCCAGGCTGTACTCCGGCTGACGCGCGTGGTGTGGACGCTTTCTTTCTCCACCTCCACCACCACCACCCCCTTTAGGGGCAGGGCTTGCCCAGCGCATCCAAGGAGAAAGGAGTCTTCCTACTCTGATCTTAGGGCGGTGTCCCGGGCGAGAACGTCTCTGTGGGCGCGTTTCTAATCTCCATCCCACGAACTTTAATACCCTTAGATGGCGGAGAAATATGAAATGTATCTTCTGTCCATTTTCGCCTGGATTGCCAAGAATGATAAAATTAGAGTATCAGAAAGGGATGCCCATCCCGCCGCGTGTAGACACTCCCAATTAACCACTCAAGTATCTTTACCTTTGCCCTAGGTAATTAGTTTTCTGGATAACAACTCATTGAACTTAACATACAGCGCCTTAATGAGAGCCAACCTGCTCTAGCGTATAGATAGGGATCCAAATGCGGGTGTGGGGGAGGAAAAATAATGAATTGCCCCAGGGTACAATGAAGATTGGAGAGGGAGAAATTCTCCCATTCGGCTAATAGAATTTGAGCACTCTGTTAGCCAGACTGGAATTACAGGATGTGGGTGGACAGGGACAAGCCAGAGGACTTGAGCCCCCACCCCACCCCCTCTGGAACTAGGACTGTCACTACAAGGATGGTGCAGTTCAGTCGTAGTCCTCTAGACAGCATGGCAGATGTGGTTTTAGTGTTTAGGTGATTCACACACTAAGAAGGCCTGTTGACTCCTGGAAACAAAGGTGAACTGTTCTCTTGTCTCCATCCAGGCCTGTGATCCTGTCAGGGTCCTTTTAATTTTCCTACCTGTCTTCTCATCACGAAAATTCCATTATTTTGTAAGACCTGGAAAGGAGATCCAGGCTTTGTTGTACTTCCCCATGTGAAATAGGATAATAATAATTACATCGTCATAGGCTGCTTTAAGAGTTACGGGGATAAGACTGGATGACCAGTACTTAGTACAAGGAATGATAAGTTTAGTAGCGATTAACTGCATTAGCTTCTGCTGCATATGGAAACTTTCAATGAGTGTGTGTGTGTGTGTGTGTGTGTGTGTGTGTGTGTGTGTGTGTTTCCCTGAATGCATGAGCACTGAATTCTTGCCTGGTGCCTGTAGAGGTCATAAGAGGGCATCAGATCCCCCTGAAACTGGATAGATAGATCCAATAGATGTATGTCAGCTGCCTCATGGATGCTGGGAGCTGAACTCTGGTCCTCTACAAGAGCAAGTGCTCGTAATTGCTGGATCATCTCTCCAGCCCCTTCCACTAGATTTTTACGAAACATAGATCTGGCCACTGACACCTCCCATGAAATTTCCCTCCTATTTTCCATTCTCAACAGTATACCAAACCAAAGCCAACCCCATCCTTCCGTGTTCTGACAGACACATGCATGAGACACCAATGAATAGGCTTGCTTTATTGTTGTTAATGCAAGTCTCACATTGTGAGTTGCCTGGCATGCACTACAGTCTTTGCTTGATCCCCAGCACCACACACATATAAAAGCAAGACAGAGACACAGACCATATATAACAGTCAACTCACCAGGGGTGAGTTGAGTCATTGCTTCTCCCTTGTTTCTGCCTTTTCTTGTGATATCCTAGAGAGAGACATCAGGTTTCCAGCAGAAATCACTCTTTTTGGGAGTTAGCTCTGGACTTAGTAGTTTTGAATGACAGGGACAATGAATAAGATCTTCATTGTCTACACTTCTTTCTTTTCAGCCAGCTCAGAATCCATGAATCATTGACCTTCAATGACCCTATTTATATTGACAGTGTTACTGAATGATAAATATCTTACAGACCTGTGATAAGATGGCATATCTATCTCTCTGGATTGGAGAAAGAGAGAGAGAGACAGAGACAGAGAGACAGACAGACAGACAGACAGACAGAGAGAGAGAGAGAGAGAGAGAGAGAGAGAGGTATTTCCTCAGCACTCTTGGAAGATGTTTTGTTCTCTGTGTCCTAGCAGACTACAGATCTCCACCCCTTTTGCAGACAACTGTATTTGGTAGTTCCTGCCCCATCTTAGGTCCTATTTTTTCTTTCCTTGATTTTTTTTTAAGACAAAGTTTCACTATACTGCTCTGGCTGACCCTGAACTCACTATGTAGTGAGGTTGACATAGACCTTCCTATGTAGGCTAAGCTAGCTTGGAACTCAGAAACCTCCTGCCTCAGCCTCCTGAACACCAAGATCACAGGCATGCATCACCATGCCTAACCATGTTGTGGTTTTAATCAATGCTCGTGAATGAACAGACATCATCCCTCAAAGTCCCAGAGATCATTATTCAGGTGAGAGCAACCACACAGGACAATGTCAGCTACCTATGGCTTTCGACCATCACTTAAGAGTTCATATAAATGTGCATGGCAGTGTTGGTACACACCTTTAATCCCAGCATTCGGGAGGCAGAGGCAAACAGATCTCTAAATTTGAGGCCAGCCTGGTCTACAAAACAAGTTCCGGGATAGCCAGGACTGTCACGGAGAAACCCTATCTTGAAACAAGCAAAAAGTTGCTATAAATGGAGAGACTGCTCTTTGAGTCAAGTTAAATGCTGCTCTTTTCATACTCTTTTCACCTCCAATGCATGCTATAGGAGGTCAGGGAAGAAGTCGGGCAGGAGAAAACGAGGAGAAAGAATAGCTTCTGCCAGATCATTACTATCTGAGCTTTGCAATAAATATGTAGAAATGATTGGAGAATCTATCAACTAAGTAAACACTCAAGTATGTGGCACAAAAAATAAAAACACACAGACAGATATTGGTGTTCTAGCTGAAGATCAGAAAAACAAAGTAGTCACTCCACTAGAAAGTTCTCCTCTATCAAGGCTCAGTCCAAAGTGGGGGCGGAGCGGGCAATCCTGTCCTCAGAGTGACTGCAGACTACAATGCTCTCCACCAAACCACAGACTGCCCTGAGCTCCTGCCTTATATTCCTCTCTAGTGCTGGAATTAAAGACCTGTCATCCCAAGTGCTGTGATCAAAGGTGTGATCTCTGTTTCTCTTTAAGACTGATTCACTCTCAAACAGTAGTCCAGGGTGGCCTTGAGCTCACAGAGCTCCACCTGCCTCTGTCTCCTGAGTGCTGGATTAAATGTGTATGGACCACTGCCTGTCCTCTATGGCTAAAGAGTGGCTTAGGTGTGTGGCTAACTAGTGCTTATCTCTGTACTCTGATCTTAATTTGTTAGATTACAAACAAAATATCACTACACAAGTAGGCTTTCTTCACTTGTTCCTCTAGCTGCAAAGCAGCCAGAAACCATGTTTCCCACTGGGGAAAGGATCTTTTCCTTTTTCCTGATGTCACAAGTACCTTGAGAAAGATCTCTGTATTTGCCACTCTAGAGCTATTTGTTTTTGAACACAACTCTGAAGGTTCATGGCAAACCCTCAGCCATGAATAACTAGACTGTGCGGAGCATGTATTAAAAATAGCAAGCTCCACATCCACATGGTGAAGGAACAGACTACAATTTTAGCCAAAGTTTGTCTGACCGGACAGGGATTTAAATAGCAGCCTGGGCTACGAGATGTGGCCTTCTTAGCCAGACGGATGGATGTTCAATAAAAGTCTAACAAATGGAAATCATCCAGGTTTCTTATGATTTCCAAATATATACAGAAAAGCATAAGGCAAATATCACAGGCATGTTGGTGGCAGAAGGGACTTGGGAGATAAAGGCCATCTACCATCTTTATATTGCAGATAGTAAAATCAGAGCATGGAAGAGGAAAAGAACCTCTCATGATGAGGAGCAATAGCACTGTTCCTATTTTTCATACTAACTCCAAATTTAGTAAATAATTTTGCATTTACATATTGCCAGAAGGCATAGATGTCCCCATAAAATTACACAATCATGATTAAGAGGGATGAGAAAGGAAGGAAGGAAGGAGGGAAGGAAGGAAGGAAGGAAGAAAGGAAGGAAGGAAGGAAGGAAGAGAAGGAAGAGGCAAATAATAGTCCTTGGGAAAAATACACTTATTTCACTTGAAACTTAAATATTAATAAAGCAGGAATTACTGACATTTGGAATCATCTGTCTATATTTTCATATCATGGATGCATAATTAGGACTAGAACTAATCAACCTGTGGTGGTTTGCATGAGTAATGTCCCGCATTGACGAGGGTATTTGAACACTAGGTCTTACATATAAATTAACCTGTTTCTATTAATCTGTATATTGACACATGGCCATGGCATTACCTGATTTTCTACATGTATTTCTTTCCTCAGCGGCTGACTGGCATCTCCCTGGACTCCAACTTCTTTTCCCCTGTATCTCTGCTAGGATTTCCCAACTAGCTACACTCTGCCCTGCCACAAGCCAAAGCAGCTTTATTCATCAACTAAGAAAAGCAACACATATTCGCAGCCTCAAAAGGATATCTTACATCACACAACCTCCTGTAACTCCAGTTCCCAGTCATATAGTGTCCTTTTCTAGACTCCATAGGCAGTTTTCTCACATCACAAACACACACACACACAAACACACACACACAACACACACACACACACACACACACACACACACACACACACACGCGCGCACACACACACACACAAATTCTTTTTAACACATTTTTATTTAAATTAAAAACAATATTATGTTATATACCAATGCCAGTACCCTCTCCCTCCAGTCCTCCCATCTCCCCATCCACTCCTCAGGGAGTGTGAGGCCTTTCTATGGGGGATCGTCAAAGTCTGTCACATCATTTGGGGCAGGGCCTAGGTCCTCCTCTGTGTATCTAGGTTGAGAGAGTATCCCTCAATGGGAAATGGGCTCCCAAACGCCATTCGTGCACTAGGGTTAAATACTGGTTCCACTGCCAGAGGCCCCATAAACTGCCCAGGCCTCCCAACTGACACCCATGTTCAGGGGGCCTGGTTCTGTCCTATGCTGGTTCCCCAGCTGTCAGACTGGAGTCCATGAGCTCCCACATGCTCAGGTCAGCTGTTTCTGTGGGTTTCCCCAGCATGATCTTGACCCCTTTGCTCATTCCTCTTCCTCTACAACTGGATTCCAGGAATTCGGCACAGTGCTTGGCTGTGAATCTCTGCTTCTGCATCTATTAGCTACTGAATGAAGTCTCTATTACGGCATTTAAGGTAGTCATCAATTTCATTATAGGGGCAGGGCATTTAAGGTAGCTTCTCCACTGTTGCTTAGATTCTTAGTGGGGGTCATCCTTGTTTATTCTTTTGTTTAAAAAGAAGAAAAGAGGAATGTTGAGACATGAGACATAAGACTATAAGTTTATTATAAGGCCCGGCAGAATGGGGAGACTAAGAAGAGGAACAGGGGTTAAATGGCTGACCGCCATGGCCGGTCATCATAGAGAGAGCACATAGGTGAGAGAGAGTAGAAAGGAAGCTGAGAGGAAACAGAGCAGGGAAACAGAGAGAGGGAACAGAGAGCGTAAATGGGCAGGGGCCTATCTTTTAAAGGGGTCCTTTGTATCTGCGTGCAGACTTAGTTCCCATGGAACCTTGGGCTGACCAGGGTACTGCCTGTTCCACCAGGTTCACAGGGGCAGGCCAGCATAATGCCTGAACCTTTCAATCCTCTCACACACAAATTCTTAAAAATAAAAAAAAATTAAAACCTTTTTTTAAAGGAAGGAAAGAAAAGAAAAATTTCAGGAAATGGATGGAACTGGAAAATACTGAGTGGATAATGTGGGCTCAGAATCGTATGTTCTCTCTCATATGTGGAGTCTAGCTTCAATTTTTATGTTTGCTTACCTGGAGGTGATTGTCCATAGAGGCCAGGAAACTATAAAGGAGCCCATGAGAGGAGAAGAAAGAGGCTGTAAGGGAGGGGGATAGAGAGAGGATGAAATAGCTTGTGATATGAAAGTGGAGGGGGGAACTCTGAGGGTGGAATTGCTTAAGGGGGGGACAGGGACGAGAAATAGGAATGAGTTGAAGGGTGGAGGAAGGTCAACCCCAAATAAATATGTATGAGAATGCTGTAAGGAAACCTACTACACAGTAAGCTAATTTAAAACAAAAGAACCTTCCTCAAAACACTCAAGTCTCTGCTTGGGACAAACTAGGCAGACTTGCCTCTGTGGAAACAGGCCATCGCTACGTCAGTGAAATCCCTGCCCACCAAAAATATGGCTGCAGAACTTGTCTAATACTCGATTTTATCAAAGGGGACCTCAGTGAGCTCCGTCCCCTTGGATATTCGCATGTTCATGATTCTGAGGACCTTGCCCAGTCTCCCCTAGTTCTCTGCCAAAACCACTCTGTGGGCCAGAGTCTAGCCACAAGAAAAACCACAACTGTGAAGTCTCTCACCTTAGTCTGTTGTTTTGATCTGGGGCTGGAGGAAGGAATGGGAGAAGCTGTAACTGTGGAAAAAGAAACAAAAACTAGAAACGCGTGTTACAAAACCAGATAACATTTATTAACATTCCTTACATGGGGGATGGCACTACAGTTCAATAAAGCATTATGGAGGAAACTTGCTCGCTCACTTTCTCCTCGCTCCTGTTAAAGTGGGAAACTCACTCAGTTTCTCTTCATCTCCTGCTAAAGCAGGTCACTCCGGGCTTCTGTTGCTATTCCCATTTCTGAGATACAAAGATTTGGCTTGGCAAGATGGCACTAGAACTGTCATCCTTCTGTTTCCTGATGGCCCTCCAATTCTACTCCCTCTGCTCTCAGTCTTGGAGACATCTCTCAACTCTCATTGCCTTTATACTTTCTACCACAGTCTTGTTGCTCAGGCTTCATCAAAGCTGCCTGGTGTCTTTTGTGTCTTCCTCATAAGAAAAATAAATAAATAAAAATGTCTGTTTATATGCATGGTGACCGTGTATGTATGATCACAGATGTATTCCCAGTCTGTACCACTGAATGTGAAGTGCAAGAAGGTATTCAGGAAATGCTGAGAGATTTTTTTTAAGTAAATAAAGGAACAAGTGGCCTGCTTGGACCCCTAATACGTGTTCTTTCCTTCAAATTTCCCTGGATCTGTTGGTGGCAACTACTGAGCATAGAGAAAAGCACCAGTAATCTCTTACAGTTTGGAACTTGCAAGTACTTTACCCAGCAGTTGACACATACCACATGGGTCAAGACTTGTCTTATCTTTATATCATTGCAAAGGTGGCGTTTTGCCAAACACGGCACTACCACCACCACCAGTTTAAAATTTAACCATAGGTCATTTGCCCAATGAATTAATGACACAATTTATAACACTTGGAAAAAATTATGTCTTAAATTTCATTTCTTCCTTCTTCTAGTGACATCTGGTTGACATTGTCTCTACACATCAGGTGAGACAGTCAGGGTGACTGACTGCCAGCAATTACCAATCACTTCAGGGATACTCTCTGCACACAAATTCTGTGCCTCTTACTTTCATTTCTTGTCACTGTCACAGAGTGCAGGGCAGAACAACTTAACGCACAGGAGGAAAAGTGTATTTGGGCTCCTGGTTTAAGGACGTCTCTGTCTGTGGCAGTGGGAGGGTGAAGTGGCATGTCATCCCATGGAGGCAGGCTGGAAGTGGAGCCAGCCCTTCCCGCCTGGTGTCTACCCTACTTTCATCAGTCATACCCTTCTCTGAAAGATTCCACAGTTTATCATCACATCCCTACCTCTTCCACTCCCCGAATAACACGTGTTAGAGAAGGATAATTGAACCAATGAGTTTATTGGGATTACTCACAGGGAACATGAATGAGGAGTTGCCTGCAAAGCCATGGCTGTCTTAAAGGCAGCTACGTTACCAGAAAGCCCACCTTGATACGTGTGACAATGCATGAAAGTTACATCCATGGAACTTTCCGTTCAACTTGCAGGTATTCTCTCCCCAGCATGTGTTTCCTATATGGGGCAAGGGGCCATTTAAGAATCCAACCATACAAATGCCCCTACCCCATTAGCTTTTGTATGAAAACTGGGGAGACTCCATGACCAACTAATCCCCGACACTGTTGTATACATCCTCTTCCAGCCCTTTAGTGGGACTCAGAGACCCAGCTCTAGGTCCTCCGTGGCAAACCACAGGCATCCTTACTTTGAGTGCTTGCTCATGTGTCCTCAGTGGAGCATGGTACCTTGCTATGAGAAGAGAGGGAATGTGTGACATGTTCTACTATGTACAACTAATGAAATAAGGGGAAACTAGTGTGTGTGTGTGTGTGTGTGTGTGTGTGTGTGTGTGTGTGTGTGTAAATAGAGGTCAGAAGGAGGAGAAGATGAGCACAGAGTACAGAAGTGTCATTCAGAGACAAAGCTTGGGGTATGGAAGAATTTTTTAAACAATGTGCTGCCTGATGGAAGAGTGAACTCCCTGTGACATGTGTTCAAAATTGTGCTACATCTCCAGCACACTCAGGTGACTGAGGAATGCCTTCCTGAAAGGACAAACCCCACACAGACAATGCACAGCACTAGACACCATGAGGCACTAGATATTCATTTTCACAAATAAAGCTCATGATGAAGCATTTTGTCTTTTGTTCTCCTTTTTGGTTTTACACACACATACAAATACACGAACACACACAGAAAGACATATACATACATACACAGAAACACACAGATAAGCACACAAATATATACACAGATACACACATTAAAACAGACACAGACATACACATGCATGCGTGATCACACACACACACACACACACAAACACACACACACTTGCTTCCTTTTGGCTTTCTTAATGCTTATTTCCAGATAAGTTTTTTCACTTCACCTTGACCAAAGAAATTCTGTAGTACAGAAACATGCCATAGACACCACACACACACACACACACACACACACACACACACACCATACCTCAATTTGTATTCAGAAAGGATCTTGGGGAAAAGACAGTTTCTTCCCTTAGCGCATTAATTTACTGTCTTTATGACAGAGGTGGTCAGTTAGCTGAACAGATCTATTCTGAAATACCTGTTTTGTTTTCCAGCCCTTGTCAAAAGGAGGTTCTCTAAACCCCACACTGTAACAAGTTTATTGAAAGCCTCGGTTTCTTCCTACCCCAACAATGCCCAGTGCAGCTGTGAATAGAAGGAGTTCTCTGGTCTCATCTGAGACCTGGTGTGTTGCATGATGGTCCAAAGCTCATTTTCAATTCCAAGTTGCAGAACCTGGAGAGAGGGCATTTGAGGAAATGCTGACATCCCTTTAGCTCTGACAACCTTATCACACACAGCCATAAATATAGTTCCTGGACCATGCCTTCTAATTCAGAGTTCTCTCGTAGCACTGTCTAAGCAGAAACAAACAGAAACCAAACAAAATGAAAATTGCTCTCTCAAATGCTTTACATTTCTCCGTGTTTCTCACATGGTCTGGTGCAGAAAAAGAGAAAACACTGAAAGGAGAGAATAAAAAGAATGAAAATGCAAAAAAGAAGAAAGCACCCCCACCACAAGTCTAATTCTGAGTCTGATTGTGTGCATTTGTGCTTGCCTTAATTTTTGAAGAGGTTAGGGTAAGCAGCGGGAGAAAGACTACATGCTGTGAATGAATACATTCAAACAAAGGCACTGATCTGCAGGGCAGGAATGTCCATCCAAGTGCAGTGTTACCCACTAGCTAGCTCCATGAGCAGAACCCACCCCCACCCCCCACACACACACACAAACGCAAACACATCTCCCTTTCCTTGTGTAAATGAAATAGAATAAGATGTCATCCAGGCATGACACTCTGAGACTGTATCTCTAACATGTGAGGACAGATAAAGCAGCGTTGTGCTCTCACACATTTTAACACATTTTGTCTGTTTATTTCCTCCAGTCTGTCCTTGTTACGACTTGACACTCCATATTCAGACTCCCCTATTTGCTGTACCCACCCTCTAGATCTTTGCTCTAAAAGAATTAGCCTGAAACCAAAGCAAAGAGAATCCACAAGTTCATCTAGCACCCCCCCCCCTCCACACACACACACACCTCCTTGGCTCACCATGGCTAATTGCCTTTTAATTCTGCTGGGGTGGAGGAGGTGGGCAAGGGCGGTGGGCGGGGACAGGTCCCAGATGAAGAAGTACACTGCTGACACTCTTGCAGCTCAACCCTGGGACTTGCTTATACAGCCTCGGGTCCTTAGGACCCTACCAGGCACAGCAGGTGTGCCAGACTCCAGGCAACTTCCTCTCCACAAGATGAGAGGAAACTAAAGGTATCCAAAGAAAGAACCAGAGGATTATTTACAAGAGGCTACAAAACAGTTGTAAATGTTTGGCCCTAAAATCAAGAGCAAAGGTTAGTGTAAGCCCAGATACAGGGTATTTATGGCGCCGAGGCACAAAGAAATGTGACATTTTTAGCTTAAAAGAGTATTTTATTCCTTTACAAACTTGATAGGGCAGAAACCCAGGCCTGCAAATCTGGGCTTCGGTTTGTGTGCTTTGAGAAGAGCAACTGACAAAAAGTCTGAGGAACTAATTGATAGTAGTTTGGTTTACAGAGAAAGAAAAACCCTTGTGCAATAAATAATACCTGGATGGGCCAATTTGTCAATGATCAAAAATAGATACAAAATTAAGGATACAGCTATAAAAAAATCACACATACTGAGGAAGAGAAGAAGAAGCCCTGAACTATCACATCAAGGCTGTCTGTCACCTTGCCGATGCAGATGTGAGGTGAGCAGAGCTGCCTATGGTAACACAGGGAGCTGACTGCGGGCTTTATGCATTTTGTTCTTTTGTTTTCCCTGCTAAACACATCAATAAGAGCCTGTTGCAACTTTTTGGGGTGTGGGGAGCACTCTAGATAGGGCACCAACAAATGGCTACCCAACTCCAACTTGACAAATAATGAGTTTATTGGGGCTACTTGACCATAAAATAGGTGTTGCCTACAAAGCCATGGGTGTCTCAAAGGCAACTCCATCACCAGAAAGCCTGCCTTGATATGGGTGACGACCTATGAAAGCTATATCCATGGAGCTTTCTGGTTAACTTGCAGGCAGCCACTCCCCAGCATGTGTTCCTGCATTTGTAATGTTTGGTGGGGAATCCTATGTAGGTTTCAAAGCCTCTTGAAATCCCAGGAGCCTTCTTTCCCCATTTAGGAAGGAATGTTTTTATTTGGAAGCAGTAGCTGCACAAGAGAACCAAATAATGTGATGTCCTATACACTGGATATCAATCACTCAGTCAATATACACTTCAAATTTATAAGTAAGCAAATAGCAAAAAAAAACTATGTAGTTATAGCTAGCCTGGAACTTGCTATGTAGACCAGGCTGGTCTGGAACTCACAGAATTCCATCTGCCTCTGTCTCTGACTCCTAAGTACTAGGATTAAAGCCAGGGGCTACCGTGTCTGGCTAAATATGGCATTTTTTAACAGCATTCTTTTTATGCCTTCTTTACTTCAACATATGTTTATTGAGCCTGTATCACTCACAAGGTCTTCACTTGACACTAAGATCACAAAGGTGAACAAAACAAAGATTCTCATGTTCCCATATCTTCCATGCCAGGTCAATTACATTTCAATTATGAACTGGATGTATTTTACTAAGAGCATTTTTTTTTCCAGTAACAGGGTCCTCTAAAAAAGCCAGAGCAATAACACTGATCTACATGAAGAGATTTATTTCAAGGAATTGGTTCATCGGTTGTGAGGACTGACAAGTCCAACCTGCTGAACAGGCAAGTCTGGAACTAGTGGGGCAGAGGCAGACTGGAAACTCAAACCAGACTTGATCCTTTGGGATCCCTTCTGCAAACTTCAGACTTTGTCCTTGGGACCTTGGGATTAGATATGACCCATCCTACATGATGTGGGTTCAGCTCCTCTCACTGTGAGCTGCACTACTAAATGGAATTACATAATTAAATAGGGTGTCATGAAGAAATTGACAATAAAAGATTTCTTACTACATGGCAACCAAAAATTACTTAAAATCAAGCACATACTGAATCCCAAGTGTTTTTTGATAACATTCTCCTGGGTTTTCATGCAACTTCATTTCAGCCTTGGTTCTTAACACACAAAACACTGTACACTAAGCGTGCCTTCAGACCTGGTAACACAGACAAATGGCCTGAAACACCATGGCTCAGATTCAAAACCATTGCCATTCAAAACCATCCAACAACAGCTGAGTAGATGGTGAGTACACGATAGTTATAATAGAATTTTATTTGGCTTCAAAGAAAAATTAAATCATAAAACCTATAGGAAAATGGATGGATCTGGGAAATATTATATTACAAGAGATAATCCAGACTCTGTTAGAAAGACAAAAATCTCATCTTCTCTCATATGCAGAACTTAGTTTATTGTGTTTATATGTTTGGATGTAACATGTGTGGGTTGGTTACAGTCTATGCATCTTGAAAAGGGACTACAAGAGCCTAGAAGAGGCAGAAAAGCCCTCTGCAGGCAGTGGGAACATAGACAGACCTTGCTGTAAATCCCAGACTCAGATTTGCAATTGTTGCATATTATGAACTGTTGTGTTTTTACCCCACACTCAATTATCTGCTCTTACAGGAACACAACAGTTTTGTTACAGAAAATAAAGACCTTTTAAATATCTTTACATCATTATTCCACAGCATGTAGATGCCAAATTCATGTATCTTTGAATTTTATTGTACTAGAATGTTTAATTTTAAAAATTGCTGCTTGAGTTGCTGACTTGAGTTTCATAAAAAGAATATTGAGATGAATTTTGCCTTGGGATTAAGGCACAATTTCCAACGATTTCTGAAATATCCCAAAACACATTTATCCAGTTTTTTTTATTTATGCAAAGCAGCATTCTCGGCATTGCTGATTATAAAATCAAAATATCAGTCAACACTGATAAAGAACCTGCAGGATCAAATAGTTAGCCAAGATTTAATTCTTTATGTAGAAATCAACAATCACAGCCAACTTATTAGTATGCAAATTTGTTTTAATTTTTCATAAACGGTAAAATTATATGGATACTAGAACATTACCTTAGAACAAATTTCTTGGTAATTTATTATCAATACATGTTTGACTTATATACCCATTTTGTATACCTGAGCTCATGTAAAAATGACTTGAGTGAAAGGGAATCACAGTGGAAATATTTGAGGAAGTTTTCACCTAGGGTAATTGACTTAAACTCAATTTATTGTAGACATTAGCTATATTTACAAAATGCATACACAACAAACACCTAGACTAATGTTTGACCAAATACCTGGGCTGAGATTAGCCAGACTGGCACTGGAAATTTACCATCATCACACCATTGATTCAAGAAACATTAATTGAACCTTTGTCATATGCCAAGCACTGAGATGAGTTGTGCACACCCTCTGACACCCTCTGTCCCCTACAGGAAAGGTGGACCTACGTCATTTACTGAAACAAAGGACTCTGCAGTCATAGCAGAGAGAATACCTGCTCTCTGCAGACTAGGAAAAAACATATAATCTATTCAGGTGAAGAAACAGAAAAAGCCGAAAACGCACGCGCGCGCGCGCGCACACACACACACACACACACACACACACACACACACACAGAGAGAGAAGAGAGAGAGAGAGAGAGAGAGAGAGAGAGAGAGAGAGAGAGAGAGAGACCTTGTCCTTGAAAAATGGGTAAAATTAGAGCAAGGGAAACAGGAGAGTGGCTGGTGTTCCTAGGGGGAGCGGGTGGTACAAGTAAAAGTGTAGAGTCAGGAAAATGTGTGGCAAATATAGGAACACTGAATGGTACAGTGTGTCTGGAAATACAGAGCATTCATCAAAATCGCTTTTCTTTAGCCAGTGATTGCTCCATAGTTAATCAAGTAGTCATTCCAAATGTAGCAACACATTTGCAGATGAAACAGAGAGAGCCAGAGATTCTTCCGAAGTAGCACAGAAAACCTCGAGGGTGCTCCTCATACAGGCTTCCCTTGGGGCTTTTCAGACTGAGTTTTGCTGACCCTGAGGAGGGAACCAGCTGTTTTGTATTACTGTTTTTGGAATTATTTATTTGATTTTATGTGCGTTAGTGTTTCTGGTATTTTTCCCCTCCTACATGCATGGCATTCCAGAAAAAGGCATTGGGTCCCCTGGAAATGGAGTTGCTGATGCTTGTAAACCAACATGTGGGTACTGGGAATTAAAACCTAGGTCCTCTGCAAGAGCAACAAGTGCTCTTAACCACTGAGTAATCCCTCTAGCTCCCACTTTGCCTTTGAAAAAAAAAAAAAAAAACTATTATCCTTTCACCGAGTGAAAGGGAAGCTGAGGCTGTGACCAGGAAGTGATGTCATCAAGTGCCTGGCTTCATATCGCCCCATAAAATGCATTACTTTAATTAAATCTATCAAAGAGGCTAATAAAAGAGAAACTGGGGAGAAAGGATGTTATTGATCAGAGGTATTACATAAATGGTTGTCACTAGGGGTGAATGGTAGCAGACATGTGGAGCACTCAAGGGCCACCAGAGTTCAATGTCCTCTGTGACCAGCTACACATTTGTCTCATGGTGATGCTCTTCAATTCTCTTCCAAAGATTAGTGTGTCCAGCGGCTCAGAATCAGATTACCTCACATTTACACAATGCTTTATATTAATTGTGCACCATTGAATTTTACTTCCAAGCCCCTAGTCCAATTTTGTAAGACAGGCAATCTGTACATTTGTAGATTTCTGGTACCACATTTTGGAGAGCAGAGTTCAGCCACTCCATTTTGCATCAATGTACACTGCTTTGTCAATCTGACACATACTACAGTCATCCGGAAAGAGGGAACCTCAGTTGAAAAAAAAATGCCTACATCAAATTGGCTTGTGGGCAGTCTGTGGGTCATTTTCTTGATTAATGATTGGTTTGGGAGGACCCAGCCCACCACGGGTGGTACCATCCCTACACAGAGGTCAACCTGGAGTGTATAAAACAGCAAGAGAACTGAGCCATGGAGATCAAGCCAATAAATGTTTTTCCTCCAAAGTTCTTGCCTATATTCCTGCTTGAGTTCCTGCCTTGACTTCCCTTCTGCGATGGACTGTGACCTGAGATGTATATGAAAATTAAACCCTTTCCTCCCCAAGTTGCTCTTGGTTATTGTGTTTATCATAGCAATAATAGAAAGTCAACTAGGACACCATTCAAACAGGAAGAGATACTGGAGGATGTCTGTGATCACTTCAGAAGGGCAGATGAAGAGTTACTTTACCAATTTCCACCTTATTCTTATGTATTATGTGAGGAGACTTGCCTTAATGTCCCAAGAAAGGCAGCCGCAGCGCTGGATTTCAGCATCAAAGCTGGTCTCATTGCCTTCATGTCATCTGAGATTTTCTACTCACAAAATAATGTTTTTTTTTTGTTTTTTGTTTTTGTTTTGTTTTGTTTGTTTGTTTGTTTTTGCTAAGTATCAGTCGCAAACTTTCCACATGCCAGTTATAGCATCATTTAAGGACCAAGAGACGACCATAGCTTTCCAACTATACTTTGTAATACCGCCCCACCTTGGAAGGTGAGACACCTCACTTTGCAGTCACACCACCACCTATCCCACACTGGCTCCCCAGGAAGCTAGGTCTTTGCAGGTGATTTCCCCTCTCTTACCACCTCAAGCTCCCACCAGGCATGAGGCTGCTTCTTTCCTCCCTTTCTGAGATTTGTTTGTACCTACACCCTGATGATTGTATCTGAGGATGCCCACTTGTTTTTAGGAGAAATTCTACTCTATCCAAAGAGTAAGGGGCAAACCTGAACTTTGACCTCTGTCTGCTTGAGTAGAAGTCTATGGTCTTCACCAGCACACTGTGTGTACTGTCCTCCTGTTCTTCTCCTGGAGAGTGTGATGACACTGTGGGTGGGGCACACGGGAGGGGATATGACTGCACTAGAGGAAAGACCTTGGGTTTTGTCATTTGGTGATTGTATGAGCTGTAAGTGCCTGGTCTTCTCTGAGTCTTATTTTTTCTCCTCTGAAAAATGGATATTACTTTTTCGTCTTAACTGTAGAGTTATTGTAGAAGACATAGACGACAATGGAAAATATAAGACAAAACTTAAAAGAATGAGAGATTGATGACTTTCTTAATTCCAAGTCTTCTTTAATTTTTGTTTT